>NW_017537601.1:1098642-1140997 GCF_001853355.1 Bactrocera latifrons | reverse complement strand
TTTTTTGTTCGTAGATTTTAAATCAAAACACGATCTTTTGCACAAAGTACTGTATCTTCTTTGACTTAAAGTACACACTTTCAATTTAGTAGTAGAAAATCAAAGCTGGCTATAAACTTGTCGAAGCACTGACTATAGCAAATGGAACTGATTTTTATGCTTTAACTACGGCAATAATGCATTTAAGTTGCAAAGTTATTGCGAAATTAAATGCTCGAAATTGAACTCGTTTAAACTGCTCTTGACGAAAAGTTTAATGTACCACTAGTGGTGGAAAGTAGTCGAAAGTTGGCAGAACTGTCCTTAATTACTATGACAAATATGAGTGTGATCTGTCAACCAGTTTCAATGGAAGAAAAATATCGAACCAAGAATTTGTGTCATATTTTGTATTTATAATTAAATTTCGTGTGCGGAATTGTTGCGAATGTTGAAAAGGGCTTACGGTGATTCTTTTTCATCAAAAACATAAGCCTGCGAGTGGTCCAAATCCTTCAAAGATGCAAGCTCAGACAGCCCATTGAAGACATGCTTCTTTCTGGTTGAACTTTGACCTCCTCAACTAATGGACATATTAAATAAATAAAGGATATGGAGCTTGAAAATCGCCAGGCAAGTGTTGGAGATATGGCAAGAGAGCTCAGAAAGAGAGTTATTGCTCGACTTGTCCCGATAAAGCAAAATTTTTTTCAAAAGGAGTACTGTAAACTGGTCTGTTTGGACATGCTTGATCGCGCGAATTCCGATTATACATTCATAAGTTTGACACGCAAACAAGTCAACCATTGGACTGCCCGTTGTTTTTTCATATTCGTGGATTGAGGCATCATGAATTTGTTCTGGAAGGATAGACAGTGAAAACGGAGTTCTGGTTGGTGAACATTAGCCGAAAACAGACGGAATTGAGAAAAAATTATTCATGGATTTTATAGGGCGAAAATTCACCATAATATCGAGCTACGATTGCGACCGAATTTAAAGGCCAAAACGCAGTGAATACCGCCAATCAACCCTTGTATTCACCAGATTTGTCTGCATGAGATTTTTTTTTGTTCCCCAAACTGAAATTGCCGCTACGTGGGACCGTTTTCAGACGATCGAAGCGATAAAACAAAATTCGCTGAAGTGGCTGAAGGCCATCCCAAAAAGTCATTATGAAAAGTGTTTCGAGGACTGGAAAAATCGTTGTCATGAGTGTATTAAATTTGGTGAGGATTACTTCGAAGCCAGCAAAATAAATATTGATGAATAATTAAATATTTTCCATTTTATTTGTAATTGCCGTGTACTTTTTGTCACAATGTATCGGAAGTGGGGAAATTTTTGGACTTATTTTACATATCTTCTAAAGGGAGCACCAGACCGTTACTGGGTGGCAACCAAATTAAGCTTATTCAGTAATTCGGGGGATTTTGGTAAAATACTAAATAATTCTCCCACCCAGCTACCTAACGTATTTTAATTGGAAGCATTAGCAGCCTTGTAGTGCATTCAATAAGCATTCGCAAAGAAAATGTTTCAGCGCCACTTCATCGTTCGTGCATACTCAGCATTCCACTAAGTCCAATTTACTAAATCTACTAGAATCTTGAGCGCTTAGTACCGAGAAGTAGAACTTTTGGCTATTCACCTTCAGCGCTACCCTAACCTAACTTTTAGATATTTAAATTCCTTGTGTTGCTAGTGTTCCAAGTCGTGAGGTGTCCGTTTATGATATATTGCTTCAAAGGTTCTGAATGGTCTGGTAAAACTTAATAGAATTGTGTACTTAGCTACTCCACAATGGCATAACTCGTCTGCATTTTCGTTTTCTTCTGTTCTTATATGACTGAGTAACTGTTCATATTAGTCGAGTTACTTACTAAAAGTCTAGCTATTGACTACACTAAATTATGGTATACTACCTAATATATAATATAAGTTCACCTCCTATTAGCTGGGTTACTTTTTATACAGAACGATCAAGCTAATAAAGTCAATAGGAAGTTCAATGCTCGATATGTTGAGTCTAGCCCGATTTTATCAATTAGTCGTCACACTGTCATCAGGAAAAAAAATCTCTGAACTTCAGTAATATACTTCAACAATTTCGATAGAAAATCAGTTATAGGCACTGACATCTACATATTTGTAACTGAGGGTATGGAAATGATTTGTATTATTAGAGTTTTGTGTCTTATTTTGACATAGCATGATCCGATTTCGTGTATATGCATTATCAATCTCCAAAGATCAAAATAGCTTTAATATTTTTCAGTCTTACATGTTAAAAGTAGGTAAAATAATATTTTTAATAGTAAAGGGTGAGCCTATAAGATAAAATAAGAATAGTTCGTTTAACTCAAAATTTGTTCTACAAAATTTTAAAAGTAAAGGTCTAAATTGCCTGATTGTGCGAGCGGGAGACTGATCCCATCATGATCATGATTCACCAGAAATATTATATCAAGCATTTCCCTGCGACTAGCGAGTCTAAGGAAATTTATAAGTTTTTAACAGCTAGTATATGGGGGAAGACTTAACCCGGAATCCCAATCTAAATGATTTAAGCAAATAGTATTCCAAATCACCGAAGCGTACTCCAATATAGGCATCACTAATGATGTAAAAGGAATTTTCATAAAATCGGTTCTCTAAGTTCTTTAGACCAATGTTTAACAAAACAAAGAGCGCCTTTAGCTTTGAAAATCGTCCAAGATGTGTAACTCTACTGGCGTAGAAAATGGAAGATGCTTGAAGATTAAAATTGAATTTGTGGTTCATAGTTGCTTCCAGGTCAAAAAACTGCATACTTGCTCCAAGCTAAAGTTTTGTATTACGTGTGAAGTTGAGTCTACAAGTCTACGGGAAAATCATTATATTGGTTGTCAAAAAAGTCTTGCGGTATTTTCGATAGTTGGCGCAGAGAGCGCGTAGTTCCAGTTTTATTCGCATCGGGTCGTGCTATACCTTTTTGGAAAGCTCATTTCACGCGCTAACACGTGTTGATTGATTGTCGTTTCTTTTCTGTCGTTCGTGAGTTATAGCGTCGCAAAATAAAGAGAAAATACGACATATTTTACAGTACTACTACGATAAAGGCAAAAATGCATCTCAAGCCGCCAATAAAATTTGTGCAGTTTAAGGACCCATTACAGTTTCCATTTCCACCGCACAACGATGGTTTCAACGTTTTCGTTCTGTTGTAGAGGTGGTCGACGATGCGCCACGCTCCGGAAGGCCTGTCGTCGAAAATTGCGATAAAATCGCTGAATTGGTCGAAAGAGACCGGTGGCAGCCGTAGCATCGGTCAAGAGCTGGGCATGAGTCATCAAAAAAATTTTTATGAACAATTGAAAATTCAATAAAAATACCGCAAGACTTTTTTGACAACCTATTATATAATAAGAACCAGGCTATTTAAGTCGTTTGCAACCGACATCTTTCCCAATTTAAAAAGACTACAAAAATATCCGAATCTCAATCCATTTTGGTTGTTAAAAAGTATGTTATACACAGTAGCAACATGTTGTAGGAGTATAATAATTGCAAAAATGAGAATCAGAGCACATACTATGATTGAAAGTATTAACCAAAATGCCACCCTAAATGTATGCTACAGTTTTTTTAGATGCGTGTTTACATTGATGCATTTACTGGCATTTACGTGCTATGCAAAAGTCCCGAAACAAAAATTTACACAAAAAAGTAGTCATTACTCACACTCCGCTCATTTATGCATAAATTTGCGCGCAAAATGTGAGAACACATAAAATATATGTAAGCGAAATTCCAATCAATGCCGGCAGCACGTCGCATTAATATTCCATGGAACTTTATGCGCCAGCGATTGATGACGGCAGTGGCATGTTGTCGGGCGCCTATTTATTGCATATGGCAAACAGCAGGCTGCGAATATATGTATAAGTGTATTTATTAATTTGAATGTGTGTATGTGCGTGGCAGAAGGCGCATGTGTTTTAGCCCGAATTTATGCTTGGCTTGCAGAGGTCACACGCATTTCACATTTCACCAAATGCGAGAGTGCAAGCCAACAATGAGCATGTCACACGGCCACAATAAAGTGCACACGAACACATATAGCTGTGTGTATGTGTGTTTGTTTGTAGTTTTACACGCATACAGCCAAAGATTTGCTCCAAAAACAGTGCCAGTACCTCCACAACTGCCGACAGCAGACAACAGCGCGTAAATTAAATGATGGCTACATAAGCAAACAACAGCTACAACTAGGCTGGCGACAATAAAACACTACTGAAAACATGATTTTTGAGTGTCATATGTGTTGTGTAGCTGTCAGTTGCTGTCAAACGGGCGCAACTGTGGCGGCCCGACTACCGAAAATCCAAATGCGCCGCACATAAACGCATTGTGTTTTTATGTGTTGCGTGCACTTTAGTGCGCTGTTGTGTTTTTTTTTTTTTTTTTGTTTTTTTTGTAAACGTAAATACTTGAAACGCGCTTTTCTTTTCAATCAATTATACTTTTTCGCTTTTAGGCTTTTGTTGTGCCTGCTGTCATTGAATTTGTGTGCCCATTTTCCATAATACTCGATTTTGCTGTTCTTTGTAAATGCATATGTATATATATGTGTGTGTGTGTGCGGTTGCTGCACGCAAAAAATGACAACTGAGTTTGACAAACAGATAATTGGAGTGCGGCACTCCAAGCCAGCAAATCTATAACCGAATAAAAGTTAAAAGCTTCAGCTGTAATAACCGCAACACCAGCAACAACACAGAAAACAACAACAACAACAAACAACAGCAGTGGTCGTGGTGCTACTGCGCATCAGCAGTTGTCAGTGGCGCTCAAGTGTGCCAGCTTCCTGACAGCCGCTCCACAGCCAACACACACACACACTCAGCACCCGTCAGGTCGTTGCGTATGCGCCACGTACCGCGCCAACCATGCGCCGCCGTTGACATGCAGTGTCGCAGTGTCACACATTGTGTCGGCGGCGCCATGCTGTGCATATTGGTAACATAAAATATAAACTCAAACTGCATGGCAATATAAAGAACACAAAAATTTTTGAAATAAAAATTATTTCTTGCGCAAGCACAACAACAACAAATTCAGAGGGACATGTGTATGACAAAGTTGCTGGCGCAAAAAATTTAATGAAATACACGCGTATAATAAAGTAAATGGGGGATACGCGCCTTGCTCTCTCTCCCCCCGCACGCTACGTGGTAAAAATTTTAAAGCCAGTTTTTAACTTTATACCGTTACTCACTTACTGTACTGATGCTGCAAATAAATTGCGTGCGTTGCGCGATGGGCCGAATATGATGTAAGTCCACAACTGCGGCACGAAAAGCTGCTGCAGTTACAGCTTAACAAATGCATTCTTACATGTGTGACGCAGTTTTCAATTTATTTGGTAAGCGTAAGCCTGCTGAGTAATCGTTGGCCCGAAAAAAAAAATTTTCTTCTTCGTTATTTATTATGTGCTGGATCAGAAAAGTCGCATAGATTCGATCGAATGTGAAAGAACATTGATTGTGAAATTGATTGAAATGTTCGGATTTATCTGTTAAGTCCCAGATAGGTATACTTTGGCAACCGAAACTCGCATATACCAGTCGATATATACTTTTCGATATCAGATGCAGTTCCATTACGAAGTCGAAAAGGATTCCTCTAGGACAGGCATTTCCACAGAATCTGTGGCCTCACTGTTGATACCTCTTACAGTTTCCCTTACCGTGGAACCCCCAAATGCATAAATTATTTAAATTTGCAAAGGCTACAATGCGAAACTACAAGGGCTACAAGGGATGCTGCACGGTTTAGCTCGTGACCTGCTCTTGACATACCGTGCAGTCTGCTTCGAACTGTTAACCCTATTATGTAGGGGTATGCCGTCACCAGACTGTGACCACTGATTATTCCAAACATGTTCTCATAGTCTCTTCAAGTTAGTAGAAATTTTATGTTTTAAGATCTATCGTTTTACGCATGTGTTTTGCACACAGATAAAGAATGTCTTCAACTCAGCAAAGTGAGCAACAAACTCTGTATGACATGCGAGCTTCTCAGTATCTTTTGAAAATTATTATGATGTATTTTGAAAACAGGCGACTATTATTCGATATTGATGAAGGCATCAAGAGCTATTCTATTTCGAGTGGAGTACCGCAAGGCTCGGTTCTAGACCTCTTGTATGCTGTGGTGCTAAGGAGACATCAACCAAAAGCTGTTAAATTTATTGCATAAGCAGACAAGCAAATTGTGGTAGCAGTGGCTTAAGACCTAGACGAGCTCCGGAGCAAATGCAATGAGTGCATAAACGCTCTGCATTAATAGTTCTCCTCAATGAGTTCAGAACTGGCGGAGCAAAAGACAGAAAGTAGAGTACTAGAAAATTGCAGGAAAGTATATATGAGTATGAGATTCTTTCACAGCCACAGCAAAAGTATCTGAAAGTAACAATAGACTCAAGGCACAAATTTAAGAGTCACATGGAACACATTGAAGGTAAATCGAGTAAAATCCTTTATCAAGAATAAAGGCAAATAAATGCTGCCTGTGCCAACCGACGATTTTTACTCGCAAATTTAATAAGATTCGTTATTTAATATGCGGTTCCAATATGGATACAGGTGCTACGCATTAAAGCATATGCCAGACAAATAAGCACAGTTCACATGCTTAAACTTAAAACTACACTCGGTGACAGTTTTGTGATGTCACTCCACTGAGAACAGGAAAGCTATCAACGAAGCGGCGGTCTCAATCGTGACAAAACTGTGACATGTAGAGCAAATTAGGCGTCCGTGATACCATGTCATAGAGGAGACTTAAATGTATTTTCACTCCCACGAAGAAATACTTAATCAGGTGGCTCCGTGAGATTGTCTGGAATTGAGAGTAAGTTAGGTTTAGCGGGAATTCCGCCTTCAGGCTTTTAATGCTTCCCCCTACTTATAAAAAACAACAGAAAACAGGTTTATCGCTGATTCGAGTTTTGATTTTCCTTAACATTTTCCTATTCAAACCGTCGTATAGGCCATGCATTAGTTTTTCAATATTGATCACGTTTTTGGTTGACAGCCGTACCATACCCTTCACTACCTCAATGCCATGGATACTTTATTGGATTTGTGACCTAACAGACAGTAGAGATGAAGCCGCTTTGTTTCTTTCAACATAGTTCACTGCTGCTATGCTTTCTAATACTTTTCTGATCGGCACATGAAACTTTAACCTCGTTTCTGTATTGGCTATCTACTAAAATGTTGATTCTGGAGTTGTCCGCTAATGCATTAGAGGCTAGCTCAACAGCTTTCCCAATACCAAAAACCTCACACTAAAATATAAAGGTCAAATTTTTTTTACTTTTGGCAGTTTTGAACAACATCGTTTTTCCACATTTCCATATTGGTCAGTTAAAGAGCTAAAATAATTTAAGAAGACAACCGGAACTTTTGAGCTAAGCTCCAGCATTGGGGTAATGCAGAAGATTAATCTCCAGAAGGATCGCATCCTGAAAAAATTTCGTTGACTCGGCATAGAAACAAGAGCACTTACGTAGTTAATATACTGCCCTAAAGTTGAACTAGATGGTTGTGGATCAAGGAAAAAAGCTTTCACCCAAAAATTTAGCCAGAAAAAGCTACGAATGTTGGACCTCAAACAATTTGAGATAATTTATGATTAGGCATAAATGATCCTTTTTGGTACAGATCCAGTGCAATCGAAAGCCAACTTTAATTCATTTTTGATCATTTCAATTTGATATATATTGACAACCCGATATTTACTGGTTTAAAAAAATCGATTCTTTTTATTATCTTATTAAATTTTACAACACCCCAGAATATTGTTCTAAATTTTCAAGTTGATCCAAGTAATAGTTTCGGAGATGCAATCTTGCGAACTTTTGCGCTCGAGGCTGGCTAGGCTAAGTACGCCGTCTTTAAACGCGTTTTCTCTGGAAACTGTATTTTTGATGTCTGCCAAGTTATGAAGTTATTCTGCCAAAGCAGCCGCATATTTCTTCCGACGCGTCACCGAGAAGTGCGTCGCAATGGACAACCTTAAAATAGAGTTTAAAGTATTTTTGGTGTTAGAGAGATAGCAGAGAATTTCATCATCTCTTATGGGCCGACTTAATGCAATTTATTTAATGATTTGGGTATGAAGTGGGTCAATACTAAAATCGCACAAAATTACTGGAATATTTTACTAAGACGACGCCGACTAGAAGTCGCAAAAGATATATCTGGAAACGTAGTTAGGAACCCTACCTTCATCAAAAGTAGCACAGAAGCCGAGGCTCATAAGTGTGTTGTAAATTATTTCAAGCGCTGGCATGCTTGAATTGGATAAATAGCCTATTTTGAGCGCGATAATAATTATTTGAATTAAAATATGGGAAAATGTTGTTGTTTTTGTCAGTTTGAATCAAATTTGGTAATAACAAAGCATAGGGTTTAGAGACAAATTTTCTTCTTAATAATAGAACACCCTCAGTGTTAGTAGCACTTAATTGACAGTTAATTGAGTGTAATCCAATTTCCACATCTTTGCATAATTCTTAATGAACCACTGGTAAACTGAGTATCATTATCACTGACTTAACTATAGTAGCTGGAAATTATATATTTAAATTAATAAAAGCAAAACTCTATATCGAAAAAGTTTCTAGAATTCACGTACACATAATCATCGAAAAATTAAGCATTATTCTAAATAGCCCGTGGCGTTCATGATCCCTCTTAGTCCTCGAGTAAATGGAAGCAAAGCAGTCATATTATCGATGAAGCAAGCTATTTTGCGAAATATTAACCTAAACTTAACATCGAAGACTTAAGTCGGCTTTGTCTTGCTACGCCCTCAGGCACTTAGCGAATAATACCCCTACAATACGCGTACACATTTTCATTTTGGCCAACTAGAACTCATTTCCGTACGTAGGATTACAACGCAAGTACCTGAAATATTTTAATTAATTAATTTTTGCCGAAACTGACGACCAACAAGCAGCAACAACAATTACACATAAACCAAGCCGGAGCAAAACGTTCATTGTGAAATATGAAAATGATATGAACAACAACAAGTTTATGCGATACTTAGTATCGGCCCACAGTGTGGCACGCACAGCTAGCGCTCGCAACAAAAGTTTCGGACCACTTACCCCTGTAAAAAGCAGCAAACGGGCAGCCAAGCCTTCTACAAATGTGAGTACCCTGCTGTTCACTTATAAATTTCAACATCAAAAGGAAAACAATGGAACTTCAAGGTACTCAGTAGACAGCACTTGAAAAACCAGCGCGTCCAGCAGGAAGTGTACAACTTTGCGGCAGCTGTGGCAGCTGGAGTGGGCGAGACTGGTCTGACTAGGTGTCTAACGGTGCCTGGGAGTGCGAAATATTTTAGATGCACTAATTAGAAAAAATGTTCGGACATTTACTTGCTCCCACCTTAATACGACTAATTAAGAAATATTCTTGTTCGTTTCTCCACTCCCTCTCTTCGGCGTATAATAGCCAACAATGCTGAGTACATGGGGCGGTAAAAACAACAATTAGGCACAGGTTAAAGCCTGAAGTGCAATCAAAATGGGAAGCTCATGAATATTTTAAACATCTTTATGAAATATGCAATGGCATGTCGCTTAATGGTCGACCAAAAATATGAAAGATAAAAAAGCGAGAAGATAAATGCAACAAAATGGACGAAGCTGAGCGTAAACGCATGAATCAACGCAAGGCTAGTAAAGCTGTGGAGGGAGATAAAGCAAAGAGAATAAACGGAAAATTTCTGTAAAAGTAAGTAGTATATTTCTAGAATAATATGTTGAATCCCAATTTTGAATTTTAAATTCTGTACTATAGAATACTCGACATTTACGCTAACGAGAAAAAGCTCAAATAGAAAGACACACACAAGTTCACTTAAATACATCAAAAATTGAAATAATTTTATCTCCTTCACAAAAGGGAGTTTTAAGGTAATTTAGATTTTATTGTGTGAATAATTAATAACGAATAATTAGTACTTCGAACGTTTAGATTTCCGTAAGATATTTGAAACAGTTACAAAAAAATTCCGGAGAGCGCGGGATTCATTGCTAAAATAAAGAAATAATGTGACGCTTTGTAGTGTGTCCCTAGTTCTAAATATATCCTACATGACGTCATGCGAATAGACAAGTTGGATGGCTGATCCATCAGGATAGCGGAAAGGTCACAATTAGATCTTTATGTACAGGCCTTTGTGAATCCAGACGAAAAAACTACTGTAGTTTGGTATTAGATAAAGGCAAAGCGCCCTGAATCTATCACAAGTAAGATTTTAGGTTGGTGTCATGAGTAGAAGTTCACACAAGTGGCCAGAAACGATTCAAACAGCTCACGACTTCCGGTCCTAGACCAAAATCTTCCCGGTAGCCAAAAAGCAGCTAAAGTGGGAACAGCCACGTAAAAAGCGCCCCCTATTAAAAGGAAACAACAGCCTTTGCTCTTTTGTAGACTGAGCCATAACTCGTAAGCAGTGTCTACGCCAATAAAGGAAAAGAAGAGAAGGTTTCATTTATATTTTCGCTATCACACCAGAATGTCTAAATGTACGATATCCGAGGTGTTTTTGCATAGATCTGGCAAAAGCGAGACATTCGAGGAGTAAGTGTGGATGTGATTCAGCTGTTGCTGCTGGCACCAAGAATGAAGATATTCAATCTTACTGCGTAAAACCCGATTGTACAGTTTACAGTTAGAACCCCTTTCATTATGGATAGGTGAACCTTGTTAAGAGCAAAGAGATCCTAGATCTCTTCCGATTTACCTTGTGCCAGAAAGACCCAGCTCCTGATAGTTGACCAACGCTTGTTCAGTTGGTCTTAGGTCCAACAGTACAATAGTAAACCACACGAAGCCAATGTAGCCCCCCACTCATGCCCTAACAAGATCATCAGCTTTACAGTTTCCTGCAATACGCCTTTGGCCAGTCACCCAAACCAATACAATCATAAAATAGCTAGGTGTTGGAGATAAGGTGTCAAGGCATCTCGTCTCGACATCGTGTCTTGAGAGCACAGTACTACAGTACAACTGGAGCTCATGGAAAGCTTGCGACAGCGTACTCCTCCACCACCGCTCCCCGCAAGACTTGATTCAACCATGAAAAAGCTCACCGCCCTCCTCCTCCATCAAGTTTTTACGTCTGATGCCTCCCTCGAAAATATGTGACCAGATAGACTTCAGGCTCGGCGGTATAGTAATCCAATTGTTTTGGAATCAAAGAGTGTGCGAAGATTCCAGAGAACCTCTTTGATGATTACTGACCTGGGCGCTCTGGGAACTTGATTGGATGAAACACTTAAATTTTGAGAGCTCAAAATCTTGTATTGGCCTTTCTCTAAATTTTCTATTACCGTTGCAAGTACATGATTGAGTACTTTCAGAGCTTAGGTGTTAACATATATGTAATACATTTTTCATAGATGTCTCCAATATAGCCGGATATGAAAAAACATTAAGTCTATTAAGTCTAACTCTTGGAATCAAAGATGATGCAATACTAATAAACGAACAACGAGTATCTGAGATCTTGACCAAATCAACAACAAATTTAGTTACGGGAGTCTTAAATATACAGCTCTGTCTTTATCAGTTTCCTAATCCCATACTCACTATCTCGACTTCTTCGACTAAGTTTATTTAGAAGTACAACCCTACATTATTTTGTCAGACCAACCATATATCGACTTGGAAGCAACGGAGGAATGAATTATTTTTGTGACAGCGGATACCGAGAACTATGACGGCATGTAATCGCTTTACTTTAAACTCAACCTTTAGTCATTAAATTAAAATCGAGTTGCTTGAGTTCTTGCACTTTTACTTTGGCCTTCGTCTAAGCGCTATATATTCACGGATTATTTTGCCCTGTGCATTATTTTATTGCCATCGATCCTTTTGTGACCTAACACCCAGTAGAGATGAGGCCGCTTGGTTCTGGCGACACACTCCAGAGCTGTTCTGCTTTCCAAGACACTTCTGGCCTATATGCGAAGCGAGGTTACTTTAGTGTTGAGCTGTTTAGTCCAAGTAACCGAAACCCATATCGCCGTCTTCCTCGGACTCCGACTGCTCTTTTTTGGCTTATTCTTTCATTTCGGCAACAGCGCCAGCACCAGCAGCAGATGTATCAGCGGCTTTCTCAAAAGCTAAGACCTCTGCTTGAAATACACTGGAGTGGTCTGGCGCCTTAAACGCTAAAGTAATCATGAAAGCTAATAATATACATAATGGACAAGATACGTTTTGGAAACATTTTATATATTTTTTGGAAATTTTTATTTATTTATGACAGAAGATCACATAAAAGATTTTATGCATTTAATTTTATAATTGAAGTTGTGTTCACCGTCTCCTCTCCTTTTATTAATGATTACTTAAAAGCTTTAAGTTTTATTTATATTGCCCGTATTATGAAAACGAAAACATTTTCGGACCTTAATGACTTAAATCGTTGCGCAAAATGCACAAGAGACGTAAACCAATCGCGTAAATGCAATCGAAAGTAATACCAGCCAAGCCAGGCCAGGCACTTAAGTTCTTATGCACTTCGCGCCGCATGCTCGCACTCTCTCTCCCTCGTTTGCACCATCCACAGCATTTTTATATCCGCTTATTTGCCTTATTAAATATCCCACTGCACGGCGTTCGCACAGCGTACATCCGTCGTCGTCGTCGGTCTTTGGCAACTCCTCTAACTCGAGCAGCACCACTTCGCAATCTGTTTGTTGTAATGTATTTGGGTTTTTGGTCAGTGGCTTGATATTATTCTAAATGTAATTGAATAAATATCTACTTTCAAGTCGCCGTGCAAGCTTCTGGTACAATACTCGGCCAGCTGGTGTTGCCACCACTTTTGCGCCATCCGCACATCAGCCCACTATCTGCTTATCCGCATCTGCTTATCTGCTTATTCTTAGTGCTCTACAGCTGTTGTTGCGTGGCTCTGTATTAAACCTCGATAAAAGTTCACATAAAATATCATCGGCATTGCCAGCAGCAAATGGTAGAGCAAACTGTATTCGGTCGCATCGCTCATGCCACGGCATAGCCCGTTAGCTATTTGATATGCTATTTGCTGCTGCAGCTTCCGAGCTCTGAGTTTCGTACTCTGACGTCGGAATCGGTTTTCGGCGGTTATTGTTCCGTTCCGTTTAGTTAAGTTCGCCTGAATTGCGTTCCATTAAATCTGCTTAGTGGATTATTTATACGCTTCTTATATCCTTTCGTTGATTACTTTTTAAGTGAAGAAAAATATCCGGACAAACGCAGCGACGGGCCAAAGGAACTTGCAATCGTTTCGCTCGCTCACAATGCCAATGATTTTATTCGAATTAATGGTGTGTGGTTAGTGCACTAGTAAATAGGTGAACTGAAGGCGGTCTGCTGTACTAATGGGTTAATGGTCATTGGCTAAGTTCAGTTTAGTTTCAACCATTCAATAATATCACTATGAATTATATCATCACTAAGCAGCCTTCGTTTGGAATGGCTTTATATATTTTCTTTGAAGCTCTCTTACTTGAAAGTTTTCTTCATATATACTTATATTTTTTATTGCTGTGAGTGAGCTAAACGTGTTTATAAGCTTCTCGAGAACTCTCAAGGTCCGAGTAGAATAATGTCAAGCCATAGCAAAGATCCTTTCAATTAACAAGAGAAATATTATTTATAATCCAGTATTCGGACAAAAGTTTAGTATATTAAGAGGAGAGCCGGAATTAGAAGCTTCAAAAAAATCGATTTCTTTTTTGCTTAAATCTCTTTAATAATAATCTAAGAATATGACTCCAAAGTTCTAAATGGAAACTTCAAATATTTTCGAAGCTAGAAAGAAAATAGTGATCAAGCGTCTAGCAGATATATGAGCGATTGGGCAGAAAGCGAAAAATTTGACGCGCGATCTCTCGGTTTTTCATTTTTACGATTTTCATTTTAATTGGCGAGCAGGATAGAAAAAAACTAAACGTGATATGGAATTGGGGCAAAGTTTATTATCTTTGGCATTAAATTATCTTCTATTTAAAATAAAAAAAAACTAAGAAAAGTCAAGTTTGAACATATTTTTTAAAAACATAAAGTAAAATTTTTTTGGGCAAAAACCACTTTTTTTTAATTTTTAAAAATTTTCTAAAAGCTTACACTTTTTTTTTAGTTTAACTAGGAGATAAATTTAAAAAAATATGATTATTTTTGATTTTTTTGTTTCAGATATAAATTGTGACCTGCATCCTGCCCGCCGTCCGACAATTGCACATGCGAGTTGCATCGGGCAATTGCTTCCCAAAGGCAGAATATCAAAGATTTCGTATCCGAAAAATTTTTAAATGATGTTTAAACATATAACTATAAACCCTACAAATTGTGCTTAAATCACTTATGCCTTTCCCTCTCAAAAGAGTCCTCAAAAAATAAATTTTTTTAAGCCTCTAAATCAGGCTCCCCCCTTAATTTACCGGGAAGAAGGTTGTGGTCTACGATAATCATATCATTATTCTGGTTTTGGTGATGATTATCATAACGTTATTCTACGACAAAACTATTGTGGCAAAGTGCTCTTCGAAAGGCGAATAAAGCCGCAAAGTCGGATTTTTTCCTTCTTAGTGGTCTTAATGGTCCATTTATTTCCAACGCAGGCGACGAAGCTTGTATGACAAAGTAAAAAATCCTGTATCAGTCTATATGCTAACGCTAAAATACTCTGAAACGGTAACCAACTGTGTGGCCAGAGGAGTTCTCGCCATAAATCCAATTAAGATTTAAGACCTTAAATACATTCGGAGCTATAAAATAATCGAGCTCCACTTTCCCACATTGCTCGGTACTGACTGATTTACTGGAAGATACTAAGGCATTCCAGCTACACAGAAATGTGATTTTTTTAACTACAATCTCATCGCAATATAATTGAAATAAATATCCAAATTACTGAACAACAGCTCAACTGAGATCATTCACAATTTCATAATAAAAGTGACCACCGGAACCGAAATATTGGCTTCCAAAGAAAAACTTGATATTCTCTTGAAATATCTACTGAAAACTGCAAACCAGTAAAGTCGGCAGCTTTTAAATGGAATTTCCAGCAGCGTCCAGGCATCTGCCCTCATTTATCTATTCGTAGAACGTTGTAGTTTATTAGCTTTGCCTGTCGATGGCACGCAAAAAACGCCAAATTTCGAGTGACGAAAAGTTGTCAAAGCAAAAGCACACCAAAACTGAAACCAAAACCTGCAACGCCATAGAAATATTTACACACACACACACAAACGAACCGACAGAGAGGATACAAGGTCAGCAGCTATATACATCCCATGAATTGAGTTAAATGAGGAAAATAAAATTAATGAAATTTACTAGAGGAAATGTCATAAAACAACAGATGTCCTTGGAAGAGGACGAGCACGCTAATAAACACAGCTAAGCACACAGCCACACACAAACAAAATGTGAGAGCTATAATTTAAATAAATACTAAAGATTTACTTACACTAATGCAATTGGAAACGCCGCCTGTGGCTATTTACGGACGCAGATTTATAAATTTTTAATAGATAGATACATATATTATATAAAGAATAATGTTGCGACAATGTGCTGCCAGATTTATTAAGGGCTGTAGAATTACCGAAACTAAATATTGAAATTTTAGACGGAGAATGATTAAGAGATAGCAAAGACTTGGACAGTCAACAATAATTACAAGAGTGTCACAGATGTGTAAGGTGATCCTTATATATACTTTCTAGGAAACTGAAATTAGTTAAAGCTTTAAATTGCTAGAAACGAAGAATCATTTCCGAATTGAAAACAACAAAAAGTTAACAAAGTCACTAACTATGCACATGAGAACTTCCGATGGATTTTCGACGAGATTGGAAGTCAAATTAAAACTGTTTTTCATCAAATTTTATAAATTATTTTCTCTACACCATATCTGGAAAGTCAGAAGTACCGTTGGTTTATCAAGAAATCTATTTTTCACGAATTGGTTTTCAGTGACTTGGTTTCCTTGGGCATGCAAAACATGCAGGACTTAGCTTTAGTCTGTCCGATTCTAGTCTGGATAAGTAGAATTTTAGCCTACTGCAGTACCCAGAACGTAATTACGCTGAGATCACTCTTGTTTCACGCGGCTTCTCGTGCCCTACTTCTGCAAATGGTGGTGCTGGAACTCCAAGTACGTCATTCACAGTGAGCGAATAAATAATATGTGTTAATAACTCCAATGTGAATGTTGTTCAGTACTTGTAGGAAATCCATCGCGTTCGAAATTTGGTCGGTATATTGTTGAAGCTCATCGACGTATTGGACGTAAGGTGTCCGGATGTTTCACGATTCCGCCATAAGCTGGTAACCTCGGATATGCTTTTTGCGAAAACACCCGACCAAAGACTGCGTGAGAAAAGGTTTTATGCTCCTGCAAATAGGCAGTAACAAATGAGGTTTGCACCCTCCATAATAACCTTCCGTTTCTTTGCTAAGCAAAGTTAGCCATCTTACCCTGTTTTTCGATCAAACTGTCATTCTCTGAGAATTTATTGGCTTCACAATTAACTCTGAAAACCAATTAAGACACTTTTGCTTGTTAGCGAAGCCATGGAAAAGAGTATTTGGTTCTTTATAAATATCCACAAAGAGTTGCTGTAAATTCAGTGAATTCCCTCTCCCTTGGTTCAAAAATCAGTCGAACTAGGGACTGACTCGTCAGCATTTGCCGAATGGAAATGCGCATTCCCTTTACGAGCTAAGAATGATATCTCATAATTTCCATAATGCGAATATGGAAGAATAGAACTTCGGTTTAACGCCAATATTCTGCTGTGGAATTGCATAAATTATTGTCCAAGGAACATTTCACTATGCCCTACTATTTAAAGACAAATGATGGTGCCGATATCCTCCTCTTCAGGAGAATCTATTGAGGAACTCATAAAAACACAAGTAAGTAAATGGCAATTAAAATAAAATGTATATACGCTTTAAATAGATTCTTGCCATTTAAAGCATTTTCATAATGTTACAGAAGCTAAAGGATTCTAAGGCTTGAAAATGTATATAGAACCATCCACTATCCAACATACATCCTAAGAAGCTGGAAAGAATTAAAGTCGGTAAGAGGAATTGATAGAATTATAAACATTATGTCATCCTGCACCAAATAAACCTAAGTAAATCAGACTTTCCACTCTCATGGTTGGATTTTAATAATAACTTTTGGATGATAATGGAGAAGAGGATAGTCATCAATCTACACCGGCGGGTCCAAAATGGTTTACACAGTATGGACGGGATTATACTTCAATGATCTTAATATATCTCCCCCTATCTCTTTGTATTCGCCAACGGAGTTATATGGAAGGATAGAGGCGACATTACTAGTCGTAGTCACCAATTGGATTTAAGCTCACTGGCAGTAAAACTTCGTGTACACAAATTGAATTTTCGGTAACAAACACGCTGAAGAGTTGGCAAAGCTAGAAGCCTCTTTAGACGATTCCGATACGGAGTTAATACCATATCCATATCCAATGATCAAAAGTGAGCTTTATAAGTACTATTTTAAATAAAAAGCTCAGAACAAATGAGAATCTTTAGCCATTATGATAGCATAGCAGATATGGTCCAAATATGACAAGACTTCTGGTATAAGAGCTGGAATGACTTCCTAATCCATACCAAACTATTAATCTCTGACAATCCGTTGACGTATTATTGAATGCGCAGGATTCTGCGAACCTCGGTGTTGATTGATATTCGTGTACAGATAAAATACTTGAGCTTACCTATTCCAAGGTCCGATTTGAGAAGCGATAACGGAAAATATTGCTCGATACAAATTCTAGTACTGCTTGGCCAACGCTCACCTCCATTGGAGCTCTCTGTTGAGTCTTGCTATTGCCTACAACGGTACAGACTGTTATCTTATTTCGGGGAACCATATTTTATACTATATCAATAAAATAACTTTTCCACCGAATGACTTGCTCATTGAATTTATGGTATTTATCAAAATCTCTCAAGCGTAAGTTACAGCATTGCTTTCCCAGAACCAAGGTGAAAACTTTCTGTCAGAGATTTACGGCCAGAAACGGTTGTCACTGTCAAAGTAACACAACATAAATAAAACACTCGGAAACTACCGTACTTTCGGTAGCAAAACGAAGCAAGAATGTAAACAAAAATTTTGACTTTCTTCCCTTAAGAATTATATACCGTTACTAAGCTACAACGTGCTTAAAGGTAGCCTCCTTAAGCTCAGAAACATAAAATTCAATATTATTTTCATTTAGCGCAGCCACCTAACTTAATATTATTATATTGTGTGTTTGTGTGTGTACGTGCGCTTTAAAAATTTAATAGTCTTCGCACACGTACTGACCTACTTTGTTGTCGTATGCTAGAACGAAAGCGATCCACCCGCCCTCTCTCTCTCAGCGGACGATTGCCAAACCGAGCGTGCGCCGCACCTGCTGAGAGATTCAACGGTATTTTTATTTCAACATTTTATGTTCTCGAACCGTTTCATAAATGCCACTTAGACGACTGTAGCACGTCGTAAGCTGGCCGCTGGGCGCTTAAAATTTCTACTGTTTGACTTTGTAGCACGACAGGGAAATTTGCATAAAAGGGTCACCGCCATAGCCCCGAGCAGACCAGGAGCAGCCAGCGCAAATACCGTAAACGCAGCACAGTCGTAATTTCGCATTTCGCATCAGCTTTTAATCGCAAATAACTTGGAACATGTAATTTAATGATATTTTTTATTTGCACTCACTTTTCGCTTTGCATTTTTCTGTACACTTCTCTCTACTAGTCATCGAGTGGAACTGTTTAAAACTTTAATACCGTTACTTTCGCATACGCTCAGCAATCCTGTTATTCGAATTTCCTGCATTTCCACTTTATTTTGCAACAAAATTGCAATCGCAACCGGTGAAGTCCATCACGTATGCCACAAAACGCACATTTTATAGCGGCACAACCGCTGGGTCAATTACTCCCTGGAAAATTAATGCAGCCTGCCATGAAGCACCACACAACAGCCAACAAGAAAAGTGTAGCCGTAACATTGACCAGAGCAAAACGCAAATCAAAACAATAACCAATAATAAACCTCACATCAATAAATCATAATATTCGCCATTGTTTTTATGCGTTACGGACTATTAAGGCACTTTTATGTATGGGCATGCAAGCTATGTGAGTAGATGAGTTCGTGCGCGTGTGTGTGTGTGTGTGTGTGTGAGTGGGTTGAGTTGAATTTAAGAGTACTGATAACTCGGCACGTAACACTGATTCGACAAATGATGCAGTGCGTGGGCCAAAACAATAACAAAAAATGCATGAAACTGTTGCAAAAACGAAAGAGGATTATTTCTTTACACTGAGAAAAGTTTTATGTATGTACTGTATGCTCAAAGTTATGTACAGCGGAATATTTGACACATCTAGTCAGCACTTCTTTTTCATTGGGAGTGGTTTCTACGTCGCGGGTCCCAAACCCAGGGCACAACTAGCTCGCTAGGGTTGTAGTATAAAGCAGTATACACATTTGTTTAGCGAGCCGCTTGTTTCAAGACTAACAACCGCCCGCAGGTGTACCTCTGGTGAACAGGTGCCGCAATCAGACAACCCTTAACTGAATACAATGGAGTGGCTTCGCTGAAGCTTCCTCTTTTTTCGCCGTGACCTCAGGCTCCACAGGGGTCGGCTACCGCATCTTACACAAGGGTTACTCGCGTTTCCAGGTTGCGCGGAAAGGACACAAGATTACTAATTTGGTATAGTCCTACAACTGTAACTGCTAAAGCAGAAGCATAATCATACCACATTAAACCCCAGCTTCGAAATCCAATGAACAATCACTCTTGCCAACAGATGCTACTTTGGACTGAGTGGGATATTGAAAAGTAAAGTCCTCTCTCGACTAAATATTACCAAACTCTGGAAGTGTCTCACCATCCCCGTCCTGCTATATGGTACGGTGGCATGGACAATGACATCATCTGATGAGTCGGCTTAAAGAATGTTGGAGAGAAAGCTTGTGCGGAAGATGTATCGTTCTTTGCATATTGGCAACGGCGAATACCGCGGTCAACGGACTGATGAGAGAATGAAGTGACAAAAATATTGTTTCATACAGATGGAAGGAACACTCCAGCTTTGCAGGTTTTTCATTCAGTACCCGCCGGTGAAAGCGAAGGAGGACAACGTCTATTCCATTGGAGAGATCAAATGGAGACTGACTGCCCTTGGTATCTCGAATTGGCGCCCATAGCGAAAAGAAAATACGATTTTATGTATGTGATGGTGCTTTATCGTGGTACAAAACCCAATAGTTGTCGGACCATAATTCCGGCCTACTTTTACGAATAGCTTCTCACAAACGACACATAACACTCAAATATTATTCCTTTTTGACAGTTTAGCGAGTCTAAAGCGATTCGGAGCACCACATCAGAATTATCGAAGAAAACTGTGAACATAACCTTGATATTTGGCATGCTTTGGCCGGATTTTTTCATAGATCTAAGACTCATCGCCAGTAATAGTACATTTCATGACACCCGAGTAGTCGAAAAGCATTATTTTACGGACGTAACTCGGCGCTGTTTTTCGCAAAAATTGAGAGATATTGCAACCAATGCTGCTTTTACTTTTCTTAGGTTCAAACGATCTTTCAAAATGGCTTCCACTGATCCTACCGATATTCCAAAGATGGCAGTAAGACCTCTTACTATTAATCGTCAATTGTGATGCACCAATTCCACCAAAAAAATATTTGAAGGAATAGGTTTTAGAGCGAGGTTTAAATTAAAAAGTCTTTCTAGTTTTTGCCAAAGTTACTCAACTATACCCAAGCATTTGACTTCTTTCCCGCCCATCTCCGACCTCCATCCTCTTAACCCAATCTTATGACCTTCACCTTTAATATCCGGTTTAGTGATCTCCAAGTGGAGGGCTTAGAATCATTGTTTACTTGTTTTACTAACCACAAAATCAACTGTGCTTCGACTATAAAATCTTACGTTCTAAGATGGGATGAGCTCTGTTAGAGATGAAATGTCGGAACCTTTTCTATGTTATATTCCATTTCTTAGCGTCAGGTAATAAGAAATTATTCAGTTATTATCTCCAGTTACAATTATATTTTGTAATACCTACACTATTATACGAAACAGCGCTACAATTCTCGCAAATTTCGCCAAGTGTAAGCTATCAAGCCACATTTGTATCACAAATATTGTGCCACAATTCACTCTCAGTAAAACTGGCCTGCAAGTGACCAGAGCATATAAGCTGGAGCCGCTACCCAGACAAGGGGCAACTAAAGTCTACAATCTGGCAGCCGAAAACGTAAAACAACAAAGTAGCGCTGCAATAACAGTGTAACGCTGGGCTCAGCGGCAGTCATTTTTGAGTCATTTAACATTTTCGCAAGTCGTTTAATGGTTGAAACTTTGTGCGGCAAAACGCTATACAGCAGCGTGATGGCCGTCTTGAGTCCAAAGACGGAAAAAACGAAAAACGAAACGGTTTATGCCGCTTTCAGTGCTTTTCACTGGACTTTGACTGGGAGACCAGACAAGCCGGCCAACAGCAGAGCGAACAGCGAAGGGCAGACGAAAACCGGCAGTATGTGCCGCAACGTCTCTATTAGCCAAGGCAGTAAAATTAGACAAATGGTCTTGCTCGGTGCAGTTCATGGGTCCTTTTCGCTACAATTTATTGCGTTTTGAGCATCATTTTCGATTTTAACTGCTGTGTGCTCGTGAACTGGCTGATTGGACTGGCGGTGGCTGGCGAGAGAAACTGTTCAATGGTTTTGTTGTTTTTACAGTAACCTCCTTGTTTCATTTTGGCTGACAGCGGTTGCGTACGGGATTTTTATGATAAATTATCTTGATATTTGAAGGTTAGGCCAAAATAGAGCAATCACAAGCGAAGGTCAATTGTTGCTTTTTCCAACACAGAGCAATTGTAGCAATTTAACGGTGCAAAGATATTTCTGGTAGTAAATTGGTGAAGGATTTTAAGTGGTACTCATTGGTAATGAAAATCATTATAAACCACAAAAGTTTCAGAAGAGATTCTATTAGCGTTCTAGGAAATGTTAACACCAGTCGCATCTATTCAAGATGAACTCAATAGAGGTCAGAATAGAATAAATGGATCAATTGAATAACAACAGCAGTCTTTCTAAGAGCTTACTCTTTGAAACCCTTATAAAACTCAGAAAACCCTTCAATAAATGGAAGGAATTTCGAGAAGGTCTTCAAGGTTTCATTACCGTATCAGGTTCGAAATTGCATCTGCATGGGACTATGAAGAATCTCACAAAGCCTCTATTCGCCAAGACAATTTGGAGATGTTGTTATTGTTGTGGCCGGATTCTGCCGATGTGACAGTCCTTGGTCGGATACAAATTCGGGTCCGTTCCGGTTACGTAAACCCGACTGTCGTGAGAACGGACAATCTGGCGTTAATTTTTATGTGGAACTTAGGTAGATTTCGTGATCTTTATCTATACCATTTTTTTCTAAATGTCGTTATCTCGAAATACCGATATTTGACATTTCATATACATATACGTAAGAACTCTGAGAACTCTGAACCAACCGCTACCTTGGTGGTGTGCTGCAAGCAAAAATAACAATTACCTCACAAAGACTGTACTTTGGAATCACAACGCGATTAGTTTAGGTTAGATTACGAGTTGAATCCGGACAGGGATCTCACTTGGACATGTTATTGGTACTTAAAAACTTCTACATACTAAAGGATAAGTTTACATTACTAATCGACAAAGCTAAGCCTAAGCAGCCTAAGTCTTTCCTCCATACAACTTGAGTTTGCCAAGATTCTTACCTAAGCCGCATGGATGCATACGATTGCGCAAGACAAGTAGTTCAGCAGATCTCCTGCGTTCTAATCTAGGCCAAAAGGATCGCGCAGTCGTACAGGAGATCAGCGCATGCTAAGCGCATGTAAGGTACATTGGTTCAGCGCTAGAAGCAAGACGACAATGAAGATCCAACTCGATCCTATTACTTGCTAATTCTAGCGTGCTCAGAGCTAGTATTTCCGCCGCTGCACTTCGTAGCAATACGTCTACGCCCAAAACGTCCTTATAGAAAACTCTCCTCCCTCCAACCTAGGATATCATCCCCTACGGGGTGATTTTTCTAAAAGGATCCTAGAGAGTTACATATGTCTTTTTAAACTCATTCAACAGACGTGGTTTCAAATAAGGTAATTCAATCTTTATGACCCAAATATGCGACTCCTTATAGAATAAGAGTGAAATATTCCGATTTCTTGAAAGTTGCGACCGAAGTCTATAGTGATTAAGTACCAGGTCACTCTTGTGAAAACAAGGTTCAAACTGCTTTTAAGGCGTGGTAAAGCAATTAAGCAATATTTTCTTCGATGGAGGGCATTCGCTCTTCCAACAAGATTCTGTTCCACCATCTAAGGCAAAACCTGGCTTAAAAGAAATATTTTATATATCCCAGCTGCAGATAATACTCTATCAATCTATCGGGAAGTCCAGATTTGAATCTATTTCACTACAGTCTGTAACCAAAGTTGGTAAATATGACCTATCGCTTACAAAACAGAATTTCAGAGAGTCTCAAAACATATTTGGTTCGAGCAGCGTCATCAATATCCGGATTGCAAACATGCTGGTGGAAATCTTCTTAGACATCGATTACCTCTGGTTTATAATCAATATTTCTTTAAAATTTTATACATTTTTCAGTCTCAGTTCAGAGCTAAATATCTTCAGAACTGGCTCTCATCTACAAATATTGTTTGTATTACTTATAAAGCTGTCTTATCCAACTAGAAACTAAGATGTAATTTTTGACCATATATGAGTTTTAGCTTCATATTAATACAATAAAAAGTGAATTTATTCACTTAAGCCACACATTTATTCCTGACCACGCAATTTCTCCACACCAATGTAAATCTCCACCCACTCAAATTCCTTCATCCTCCACAGCACTTTGGTTTCACTTGGTAGGCCGTTTGGGTAAATTTATGACCTTCAAATGAAGATGCCTTTGGGGCAGTTATGTCGAGCAATTTTAAGGCAATTTTTCAAAAAACTTTCGCAAGACGCCCACACAGGCTCCAGTGCCTTCAAATGCCTTGCTGAGACGGTTTATAGTGCGGGTTAAATAAATTTGCGCTTGAGTTTTTTATGAATTTGCCTACTGCAGCCAAAGAAAGGTAACGGGAACATATTTGTAATCGTAATTCTTTGTTATCGTACAAAGTGAAATATGCTTCTTTACGGCGTCCATTTAGTTCACTACGCTTCGTATATGTACGTATGTCGGCGTGTTGCCGCGTTTGCTCGCCGAATCACAGGTAATCTGGGAAAAATTATGGCGATTTTTGATGCGGTCTGCGTCATTTGGCAATTTGAATATCTTTTGTAAATTATTATTGCCAAGAAGTTCAGAACGAATGTGCTCATTTCGAAGATGAATTGGTACAGACAGCTGCTTTTTGTCGAAGAATAATGTTGAAAGCAGTTATATCGGGCTAAACATATATTACCAGAAGCTGAACGGTGATGGTAGTCAAAAGGGTATGGAGTTTGCATTACTAGGCGAAAAAATTGCTATTTAGTGTCCTAAGTACTAAAAATCTAATATATGTAAGTCCTTTTGGAGTTTCACAAAAACCGGGTTTTGAAGATGATTTAAGACCAGAGTTTACTTAGACAAGTTGTTCAGCGTAATCTAACCTTACAAAAGGCAACGGACTGGAATATTGCACCTATTTTCATACATCTTCCCATAATGACAAAGCAGTCAAAAGAAGATTTCACATCCAGTTTCTAAAGCAAAATATTGGCTAATAAATATAAAACATCGAGAGATTTCCTATTTCAATTGTTATACCCTGTTCAAGGTTTATGAAGTTTTCCACGAAGTTTGTAACACCCAAAAGGAAGGAGGCTTTGAAGATCCTCTAAAGTATTTCCACGAGTATATATTATTAGCGTGATGAGTTGATTGGATTTAGTCATACTCATCTGTCCATATACAATATGGGACCAATCAGCTATATAATCTCATACAAGAACACGTTGGAGCTTCCTACTCACTGTCTAACGAGAACATTAAGAACTATGTACTCTAACGATTTGAAAGGTTACTCAATTTGCCACCAATTGCCATTGCCTAGACCTAGACATACCCCCATATTTTGTCTGAGTGAGAAGGTTTCACGTCACACTAAAAGATGGGACATTCGGTGCACTAACAAAAGTTTCAACATCTATATGGAGGGATCAAAAATAGCTTATGGAGTGGGACCCGGAATGTATTGCCCAAAGCTAGATGGCCCTTCAAGCTGTCAGAATAAAGTAGTATTTTCGAGGCAGGAGCCTTTGCGGTTATAAAAGCAGCTGAGCTAGCAAATAACGCAGGAAACACATAAAAAAGATCAACATATACGCCGATAGCCAAGCGGCGAAATATACTGCTGCGTATACACTGGCTGCCAGACTGCAGGGACTTACCGGGAAACGAAATATCTGAAGAGATCGCCAAAAATGTCATCCGTTTGACTACCGAACCTGTTCAGAAATTACAAAAGTCACTCAAAACGATAACAATGAAATTTGTATAAAAATCTCAACACGAACTTTTCATTTCCATAATACCTTACATGGCGATTCCGTGAGAGAGTCTTCTACTCAAGCCTAGGTTTGGCAGATTAAAGTTCCGCACTCCGACTTTCGATATTTCCTCCTAGTATAAAAAAAGTGGCATACAGAATCACCAAGATCATCTGCAAGTAAGAACAAAGGGAATCATACAAGCTTTCTACTCACACGATCGCGAAAAAACTGAAGAACGATTATTGGCCCAGTCACAGGCCACAACTTAGTGTCATCACATGCGAGCCGTATGGTCATTCTTAACGATGACATATGTAGACAGTGCAGGGAAGTAGCCATAAGAGAAACGAGGGAACACCTCCTCTGCTTATGACAGCCGTATCTAGAACTTGTCTGGGATTTTTAGCAGCTTTGCAGTTAAGGGACTATTTAAAGATCGTAAGATTTTGAACTCGAACAGTTTCTTATAAGAAACTTAAAGCCACTTATAATTCTTAAAGTCCTCGCTCGACGAATAAAGGCCAAACTATAACTCACTCATTATTCCCGCCCTGCGATATGGTGCAGCGGCATGAAAATGTTTATTACAAAATAATAAATCAATTATTTCAAGGAATACGAAACATTTTAAAGATTTAGTACAAAGTATTTTTGAACTTGCTTTTTCTTGCGCATAATCGTATTTAATTTCAACTCACTTGCAGTTTTTGTTTCGCAATCAAATTGAAAAGTCGATTCCGTTTCTAATGAAGCCTGGAAATCTAGTCGACCACAAAATGACGTTCAATCAGCACGCTCGCGGTCGCCGACGAAGCGGGCGCTTACACATTGCGATCACACAGCAAAACAGAATTACACGGCGATTGTAGCTCATCATTATGCATGAAAATATCCTTAAGCTTTCCACACATGTACACACATAACGCCAAACACACAACATGGCAGACGCATAAAGCTCACATTGTAAGCATCGAAAAGAAAGATGCCACGGACCTGTCAAAGGTTTACTGGCGCTAAGCAGCTACAACGAGAAATGACAACAACTCCAAACAAACGAAATACAAACCGCATGAATAGCCCACAGTTTGAAAACGAGAAGGCGAGTAACGGAAAATTATGCCGAAACCGCACCTAAGGCGCTTTCCGGTCACATGTTGGGCTTGTTGTGGTTGTCTCCCTTTTTATTTGTAAACTTTTCGGTGTGTGTTTTCATGCCATCGTACACAGTGTTATGAACACATGCAGTGGATGGTAATGCGTGGGTCGTCGATGTTAAATGTTTAGGTGCGCATTGAGCTTTAATCTTTTCGGATTAAAAGTAGAAAAAGCGTTAGCGTCGCCAGCATCAAAGCTGTAATACGCCTCATAGTTATATCCTTTAGCGGTCAGATATCGGCGATTGATATTCTAATATGTAAAGGAACAATTGGCATACATACAAAGTGCGTTCCAAAGTAAACAGGACTTTTGAAATTTTTTGAAAAGGTTATTTGAATTACCTCTTTCCTTTCTTTCCTTCTGTTTGGCCACAATCTTCACCGAGATTCCAGTTAAAAATAACATTCGTTTATGAACTAATGTAGACTGGGCTTACAAGACAATAATTTTTCCCCTGGTACCGAGACCAATTGTTTAATAACTGAAGCTTTATCTATTAATCATCTTCTCTAAGTGGCACTTTTATTGTTCACAGGGGGCAGAAAAGAAAGTTTGAGAGCTGTTGTGCAGCAATTTTCCAGACTTTCGATAACTTTGTTGATTTGTTTGCTCTCTCTTTGCGATTTCCCTTTAATATTCACGCTCCGAAAAAATAACTCAAATGAGCTTAGCTGATATGTAAGAAACGTAGTTACTTTTTGCCTTCATAAAATTATCCACTTTATCGAAGTTTCTGTTTTCAAAGGCGTATAAAAACCACAACAACTAAATTTGCTATAAACTGCCGAACTCTATAGCTACTTAATGTCACTGAAGAGCCAACATGCTTTATAATATAAAAACGACTCAACAAAGGATTTTTGCTGAAATGTCCTTAGCAAATTTGATAGGCTAATCTTTCTATGGTTAAGTTCAACTGAACCTTTGATCGCGCAGTTCAAATGTTTAAGGCATACTAAAATGAAGAGTTGAACTTCACGTATTTCTATGTAAATGCTCAACTACCCTTCAGCCTCATTAAATCGCTTTAAGAACCCTTTTTTATTAGAGTCATTAAAATAGATTTAATTCACCTTTTTAGATTGAATGGTTTCCTATATGTTAAAAGCCGCAATTGTGTAGCCCAATCCTTGCATACCGTCACATCGCTACTTACGTAGCACTTCCTGGCATCTCTTTCTGATATGTTATTGTTGTTAGTCGGGGGCAAAGTGTCTATTTTGCATATGTAAAGGGACTGACTAGTCATCAATAGGGTGACTTTCGTGTCACATTTGATATATGATTTTTTCTTTGCTCACATTTATTTTCCTTTTCAACGACTTTTCTTTATTCAACGGCTGTTGTGCCGTTATGACTTGCGTATTATAAGCTGAGGTACATTGCGTGTTGTTGTGCTGAGTTGTTGTTCACTGTCTATTGTGACTCGGCTTGTTGCGATCCATTACCATTACATTCATGCATTCAGCTCATTGTGTCGTTCTTATAGTAATTCATCAAAGGCTTTTTGAAGGCTGATTTTACTTACCCTCAGCTCTCCCTAAAAAGTAGGATTCCAGCTTCCCTTATTATTCCTTTCTTTCGGCGCCATTTGTAACGAGTTGTACGCAGCAGTTCAATGTGTCATTATTTTGGTATTTTTTTTCCAATGTTCGAAGTTGTATAATATTTTGCTTAGTTACTGGCGCACATGGCGTATGAGTAATTTGTGAGGTTTTGACAAATGTGACATTTAACGGGTATTGATTGAAGAGTGCGGTTTTAACGCTGGTCACATGTAGCATTAGGGTACCTGGAGGATGGTTGGTGTAGAAGTTCACGCAAGTGAGAAAAGTTCTCTTACCGCCACTTGCTCGCTGGTCACGCTCTTCACTTGTGAGAACATCCGCTTGAAGGCGAGCCAAAGTGAAAAGGCGAAACATTCCCTCCACAGGGTTGTGCGCTGGGTTTGAGAACTGCCACGTATAAAAGGAACAAACAGCCTCGGAAGAGAAACCCCCCTTTTGATGACAACCATAGCAAACGAAATAAGGATTACGATTTGAGGGCATGAACCTGGAGTGTCCAGTCCCTTAATTAGGAAGGTGCCACTGCCTGGTTGGTTGATATCCTTGTGAAAATAAAGGTAGTGGTGTCCGAGAAATGCCATGGACGGTATCCGACGGCGCAACTGGGTCACGAAATATAGTTATCTGTAGTAGTAGATTCCTGAATAGTAAAATTCAACTCGCTACCTGGCTGTTTTCGTATCGAAAAGTCTCCAAACAGATCCATCATTCCGAACTGAAGTCCACCGCCAACAAACAGATTGGCTTTGAACCTGCAAAGCTACTATCGATCAGATTTTTATCACACGCCAAATATTGAAAAGAACCCGTGAAAAAAAGATCGATACACACCACCTCTTTGTTGATTTTAAAGCCGTTTTCGATAGCACGAAAAAGAACTGTCTCTATGCCGATATGTCAGAACTTGGTATCCCCACAAAGCTAATATGACTGTGTAAACCGACGTTGATCAACACCGAATGCTCCGTTATCTTCCCGAGACTTCCTATACAAATCAAAGTTTCAGGTAAGGAGACTCTCTGTCGCAAGATTTCTTCAATCTACTTTTGGAGAAAATAATTCGAGCTGCAGAATTAAAACAAAGCAAATGAGTCTGGTAGTAAACGAGAGCAAGACGAAAAACCTGCTATCAGCAAACAAACAGTCATCGCACTCGCGACTTTGCTCCCACGTCACTGTTGACCGTCATAACTTCGAAGTCGTAAATAATTTTGTCTATCTTAGAACCATTATTAACAACTACAACAATGTCAGCCTCGAAATCCAATGCAGAATTACTCTTGCCAACAGGTGTCACTTCGGACTGAATAGGAAATTGAGAAGAGAAGTCCCCTCTCGACGAACAAAAACAAACACTCATTATTCCCGTTTTGCTATATGGCGCAGAGGCATAGAAAAGGACAACATCTCATCAAGCGACGTTAACGATCTTTCCAGAAAAATGCTTATGGTTCTTTGTGCTTCGGCAACGGCGAATATCGCAGGCCATGAAACCATGAGCCGTTCGGGACATCCGGGACGTTGATATAGTTCAGCGAATCAAGAGACGGCGGCTGTGCTGGCTAGGGCTTGTTATTTGGAAGAAACATAAAACTCCAGCTAAGCAGATTTTCGATTCAGTACCCAACGGTGGAAACAAAAGTAAAGAAAGACCTCCACTCCATCAGGGGGATACGGTGGTCACACTTGATATCTCGAATTGGCGCTACCTTTCGAAAAGAAGAAACAGCTGGCACGCTGCTGTTAACTCGGCTAAATGCGCGTAACCGGGGTCTATGCCAGTATAGAATAAGAAGAAGATTTGCTTATCTTAAAATGAATATATGTTAACGTCTAAAACGACGAACCAAAGATGAGCGTGCTACTTGCCGCGACAAATTCATCTATTAGAACATACTATAAATTTGAGAGGGCGAGTTTTTATTACCCAGCTCTATTCGAATTTAGCGCCTCCTTACTTGCATGCCATGAATTTTGCAGAAATTTCAATATTCTTCACATTCTTTGCATAAAAGGTGCGTGACTTGCTTTCCTTCGACGAATGTGACCTGAGCCATTCTGTTTCGTTATTCTCTATTTCTGCGAAGAGCAGTTTGTGATTTCAAACTCCGTCTTATTGATAATTAAAGTCAGTGCGAGAAAAAGTTGCCAGCAAACAACTAGTTTAGCAGTGCAACGCCAGGATTCCAAACAGAAAGCAAATAATACGCATTTCTTTTACTTCCTTCGCTTTCAGTGTTCATCTTCAGTAATTTTGCAACACCGAGCAATATGAGAAATCGAAAAGTAAATCAGGAATGCAACTCCCGAGCAAATAACTTGTGGTGCCCAGCAATGTGGGGAGAATAGTTCGAGCAGAAATGCAAGTAAAAAGCAAACTGTCCAAACAAACGCAAACGGAAACGCAGAGGAGCGAAAATGCAGAGCATCGGCGGAGCGGAGCGGAGGACCGTCTACAAATAGATGAGCGCACGAAGGCAAACAAAAACAAACTATTCAATTTGACAGTTGCAAGAATTCAATTTCTTTGCATTCAAACAACAACAACAACTACAAACACTTGGTTAGAGATGTGGCTGGCGCACAGCGCCTGTCGAAGCGATGACAAACTAACGGTGAATGAAAAAAATATACGCCAACGCAAAAAGGTATGGAAGCCTTGCATATTTAGTGGGATGTGCCGAGCGCGCAAATGGCAAAGTTGGACATCGGTGCGAAATGAAAGAAGTTGCCTCACTTTGAATGGAAAAACAACAAAAATAAGAAAATAAAAAATACAAAACCTGCCACAAATAAGCGCAAATGGAGAGCGAGCAAAGCAAATCAGCAAGTTTGAATGAGAAATGCGAACTGCTCGCTGCAAAAGTGCACGCAAGTTTTTGTTTCAGCGCTTCGATGTATGTGTGCATGTGTGTGTGTGGAAGTATAAGGAGCCAGGATAATGACTTGAGCAATTCACTTAGAAGACTAAGCCAGCTGACAGTTGCAAAGAATCACAGGAATTATATTATGTACGTATGTACATATGTCGGTGTGACAAGCATAATTCCGCATGTAAATGAGTAGCGGCAGTCAGACACTTATGTAAGAATGAAAGCTTTCATTTCTTTCGAGCATTTTGAAAATTCAAGTGGAAATAAAGTTTGTGAAAGTATTTAAAACATTTCACGCCAAACGCAATCAATTTGCACTCAGTTAGATATGAATGCCGTGGGCGAAATATGCAATGAACAGTTTTTGATTGAAAAGTTTTTTTCGCTTAAGCAAAGCAAAAACAATCAAAAGTTTTTATAAAAACACTTAGAAGCTTGAAAGACAATTGCGTCTTAGTTTGAAGACTACAAAGGTAGATAACATTTTTACAAGTTTACTCAACGAATCGTTCAAACAACCTAAAAGCTTTCAAAATCGGAATAAGAAATAGATACTAAACCTAACCGATATATCTAAAATGTTATACGCCTCGACCGGTGGGACCTGCAGGGAATTTTTTCTTATACGGCTCCTCTTCGGAGCATCATTCGCCAAATTTTTTATTACTTTCGTTGTTATAGTTATTCATAAACTCACGTCTCGTGAGTAGTAGGAGCAAGTAGGCTCTAATCGATATTTTTATACTCTCGCAACAAAGTTGCTAAAGAGATTATTATAGTTTTGTTCACATAACGGTTGTTTGTAAGTGTTAAAACTAAAAGATATAGGGTTATATATACCAAGGGATCATTGTGACGAGTAGAGTTGAAATCCGGATGTCTGTCTGTCCGTCCGTCCGTCCGTCCGTCTGTCCGTCCGTCCGTGCAAGCTGTAACTTGAGTAAAAATTGAGATATCATGATGAAGAAGGTTAAGTTCGAAGATGGGCAAAATCAGCCCACTGCCACGCCCACAAAATGGCGAAAATCGAAAACCTATAAAGTGTCATAACTAAGCCATAACTAAAGATATTAAAGTGAAATTTCGCCCAAAGGATCGCATTAGGAAGGGGCATATTTGGACGTAATTTTTTTTTTGGAAAAGTGGGCGAGGCTCCGCCCCCTACTAAGTTTTTTGTACATATCTCGAAAACGACTATAGCTATGTCAACCAAACTACAGAGTTGTTTCATTCAGGCATTTCAAAAATAGAAGAAATCGGATAATAACCACGCCCACCTCCCATACAAAGGTTATGTTGAAAATCACTAAAAGTTAAGGCACTAACCGACTAACAAAAAACGTCAGAAACACCAAATTTTACGGAAGAAATGTCAGAAAGAAGCTGCATCCAGGCTTTTTTTAAAAATTGAAAATRGGTGTGGCGTTGCCCACTTATGGACCAAAAACCATATCTCAGGAAGTACTCAACCGATTTCAATGAAATTCGGTACATAATAGTTTCTTAACACCCTGATGACATGTAGGAAATATGGGTGAAATCGGTTGTCAACCACGCCTTCTTCCAATATAACGCTATTTTGAATTCCATCTGCTGCCTTCTCTGTATAATATATACATTAGGAACCAATGATGATAGCGGAATAAAACTTTACACAAATACGGTATTTGATGCGAGAGTATAAAATATTCGGTGACACCCGAACTTAGCCCTTCCTTACTTGTTTTTTTTTTTCAAAATGTTCAGGCTTTTTGGAACCCAACGCCTTAACATGAAGATCTTGATAACCTCTGCTTTCTCTCTCATGGCAGCATAAGCAATTTTAAGCATTATTTCTTTAACTTTTTATACTCTTCCACAGAGTATAATAATTTTGTTCACGTAACGGATGTATGTATCACCTAAAACTATTCGAATTATATATAGAGTTGTACTATATATATATATAATCAAGATGACGAGAAACTTTGAAATCTTTGAGAAATATATACTTTTCCATTCAAGCAAAAATAATACAATTCGCTCAAGATAAACCCTAATAAGAAGTATCGACATTGCGAAAATGAATGAAATCGGAACATAACCGCGTTCACTCCTCATACAACGGTACTATTAAACACTATTAAAAGTATGATAAATGATTAAACAAAACCTACAAAAATATTGATAAATCAAAAAACAAAAACTACAGATACAAAATGTTTTACTACCGAGATGGTGTTAGACAGATTTAGAAGAGCCGGATTGGCGCCACCCTCTTTTAGGTGAAATCACATATCTCGGGAACTGCTCGACCGATTTCTACCATATTCGGCGTGCATGACATTATTTTACATTTCTATGTCACAGTGTGAAAATAAGAGAAAACGGACCACAACCACGCCCACTTTTCATATAAGATATAATTCTTATAAATTCCTTTTGATTTTTTCACTTTTCGATATATAAATCAAGAGCAATTAATATAACGAGATGAAATTTTGCGTATAGTGCTTTCGAACCCAAACTGTTTTTCAAGCTCCTAGGTAGCGAATATGCGTATCCCAGTATCTAAAATTGATAGAAAATATCGGTCAATGTGAGAAATATATAATTGAAACTCAAATGGAATTCTCTCTTGACTATATTATTTCTGTGTACTAAAAATTGGTTGAATCGTATCATTACTTCCTTTAGCCCCCATATATCTCATATAGAGGTTTTCAAACTGCCAGGTGATTTTATATCGCATATATATCGGTCAACATGTCGACAGGCAGGGGGTCGATGGATAAAATAGTTTATACGCATTCATACTCTATCTGGGAGAGAAGGTTTTAGGTTGCGCTAAAAGAGGATGAATGGAGCAAAGCCACGAAATGCTCCAGCAGAAGTTTCAACAACTACACAGGCGGATCAACAATAGCTCATACCGTAGAGTGGGTACCGGTATCTTTCGCGCCGAGCTCGGTGTTAGGCGGCTCTTAAACTGCCGGAATACTTGCAGCCTTATTCAAGCGGAAGTATTTGCGATCAGGTAGGCTTGAGAGCGACGGTAGAATATCTCCTCTGCATTTCTTCGGTTTTATCTACAACTCGAATAAGGTATCTCGGAGCTGCGCAGTTCAAAAGACTGGCGGAAGTATCAGAATTAGATGTCAGGTCTCTGTTGAGCTTCGCAAAAGACGCTGACATCCTGCACAATGTAAATTTCAGCGCGTATTAATAAGAAATCTCCATCTGGCGCTAAAAAAGTCTGTTAGCTCTATGTATGGCATGACAGCTAGCCTATGTAACCTAACCTATTTGCAGAGAAGTGTGGAAAACTCGCGTTTTCGATGACTTTACGACCTTACTGAAGGCTTTGTGCCCTTAAATACTTGAAAAAGAATATTTGTTCTTATTTATCTTTACACACTTCTGAAGCAATTTTAGCGATTCCGTAGGCGTGATCGCTTTGGCAACACAAAATTCAACCAAACTCGTTGCGCAATTTTTTCTACGGTTAATATCGTCTAACTTGTTGTTTAACTTGTTGTCTAACTTTGACGTCATAAATAATCAAACACGTACCTATTGATATATTTTATCGATTCGATTCGCACGCGCAGTTCTTGCGAATCAGTCTGGGTCAAATTTGATCAGATGATTTTTTCATATTATCGGTTTACTTACTTTGAAAGTTGACACAGGCATGGATTCAATCACTATTGTAGTATACTTTACTTACTATATCTGAAAAGCGATATAAAAACAAATAAAGTGTTTATTGGAAAACATCGACTCAAAAAACAATTACAAAGCTGCTTAAAGAGTAATTAGCGGTATAAAGAAAATGAAGAAGAACAGTGARAACAGATCATAATCATAACTTCATAGGTAACGGTGAACCAAGTAGAGRTAACATTGAGTAGAGCCCATAATCACAGATAGCTTCATAGGCAGCTACAAACGCTACAACACGATTCAAGCTGCGCCTGCAGCATTCACTTCCCGTGCAACGCGGATTTGCCGCCACAAGGCAACGAAAAGTACAAAGCGAGTAAAATTGGCTAACGGCAAAATTTTAGAAACGCAACAAACATAGCAGAAATACTTTCACACAGTTGACAATGTAGACGCCGGTGGCTGGCGCGCCAGCAACAAATTTGTTGCAAYAACAGTGAATGACTTATGGTCACAGCATAGTATTCGTACAACATGGTGAAACAACAAAATTCGAGCACCAGATAACCCAAAGACCAACAGAGCAAAGTAGCACAAAATAAAAGAACAACAACAATAGCAAAATATGCCAACATTTGTAATGCCGGTGTCATAGGTGCGAAATGTTGTTGATTTGTTGCACATGCCAACGCGCACACGGCACGGCGCGCACCTTGCTCGGCCGGGCAACAGCTGAAATATGGAGAGAGCGTTGTAAGCTATGTTGCATTAAGCAACAAAACAACAACACAACGACAACAAATGTTGACAAAAGTCAACAGGCAATTCCGTTGCACAGCGCACGGCTATACATTGTTGCTGTGCCACCAAATATGTTTGCCATTGCAGATTTTTGTTTCGTTTTTGTATGCTCATTGTTGTTGCTGTTGTTCTATGTTGTAATTCTTAAATAATGCCCACGGTGCCTGGCATGTGGCAGCTGTGTGCGCCCGAGTGCAAACGCACGCACACCCCCACACGCGCATCCACCTTCACCGGCACACACACACACATATTCATGTGCTTACATTTGCTCCTAAAAGCTTGCATGCTTCGTTGCCAATTTATTTATTTATGTTCGGTTGTTTTTTGTGTCGCTGCATTTGGTTGCTCATACGCCGTGTTGCACTTTTCTCTGCACCTTTCAAGTCAACCGACATGCTGACAAATGTGCAAATGCAAGTCCGTGCATTTCTCTACATAACTGTACTTATGTACTGCCACACATATATTGCACTCTGCCTTCGCCTGCTGCCTGTGGAAATCGTTTTATTGCTGCTGTCACCGGCTCAAATTGAAATCAAACAATTTATATAATTTCTTTTCGCACGCAGTCAACGAAATAACAGTAGAAATACATTTGCTTCTAATAAAAAATCGTAAATTTTCAGTGTTCGAGCTGCGAGCGAATATATATTGAACACTGTTGACAGTTCGTAAATTGCACAATTTAAAGATGACATGCTCTCTTGCAGAGACAAATGCCTCGACAGCAGAAAAAAACCATAAAAAAATCAAATAAAATTCGTTTAGAGATACAAAAGCAATTGAATGCCGGGCATGTTACGAAATTATTGAAGAGTTGAGTGGGAATTTTTGCACAGCATGCATTACTTAAATGTTGTTGTTTTCCATTTTATTGATTTTAAGTGGAAAGTAATTTAATTGCATTGCTCGAAGTGAATATTTACAGCTTATGGATTGTATTGAAGCCACACATACTGAAAAGATACTGCAAAAATACATATTTCAATCTTCAAATGCCAGCATTCAACAAAATTACCAAAAAACTTCAATAAATTTTGTATGTGGCATCAAATTTCTGCTGTCGAGACTTTATTATGTTGGACTTCGGTGATAATTGTTTGATAAGAGCAAGTGTCTTTGATTGGTAAAAATTATTCAAGAGGGTCGAGAACGCGTTTACAACGAACGGCGTCCAGGACTCCCACCTTTAACTCAAAATCAATACGTCAATAAAATGAAGATCAATATCAGAGATCAATAGTCAGAAAGCTACTGTCGTTGTAAAACCGATGGGATCAGTGGAAATCATTTTAAAAGATAATTTGATCCTATTTTTTTTCGAAAACCAGCGTCACTTTAACGTCTGTGAAACAATGCTTTCTGACTACCATGATATCATGGAACGTATTATTACAGCCGATGAGTCTTAGATCTGTGTCCACGACGCATAAACAGACGATTATCGGGACATATGATGGCAAAAGTGAGATGCAACCAAAAAACCTCGCCAAGGTTAAGTTTATACTTTTCTTCGATTATCGAAGAGTGGTGAACTCCGAATTCTTTCCGACTGGCCAAGCTGTCAACAAAGATTACTATTCAAGTGTTGTGCGTCGTTTGTGTGGTCGGAATGTCGGGGTGACAACTCTTGGGTTTCGCACCATGGTAATGAACCGTCGCACACTGTCCAAAAGTATTAGGATTGAGTCGATTTAAAACAAATTTATGGAACCAATCGTTTTATTTTTTAAAAACTGTCAAAATACGCTTCTTCTACGTCGATGGCTGCATCCAGTTGCCAGTGCAATTTCCAAGTATTAAAAGCGTCACGGAAGGCATTCTCCGGAATAGTCTTCAGAAACTAGGTGCATGTTGCTTGGATCCCCTCTGATTACGTGATTACGTTAATTAAAAATTGGGGTCCACTTTAACACATGTTAAGATTTTCTAGGCACACGTCGTCACTGAGCACTTTTCGGACCACCTTCGCGCACACCTTGCTCATGGTCACAATATCATGAACCACAAATTTTGATAAATTTATCATCTGACAATTAAACGACCACTTAGTGGACAGTCTGAGTTCAAAAGTTTGCGCACACGAGTCACAATGTGGGTTTTTGTCAAAGTCGCAGGTCCCCCAGCAAGATCTTCATCAGCGACCACTTCCCGTCCCTCCAGAAAGGCCTTGTGCCACCAAAACACACCACTTATTTCTAAAACAACATCTGGATAAGCCCGCTTGATCATATAAAATGTTTCTGTCTTAGATGTACCGAATTTCACACAGAGTTTAATCGCGTACTGCATTTTTGGCTTGCACCACTCACAGAAACATGTCGCACGAAAATGTTTGTCCCGACTCTCCAGGTGCTTGAAGACAACTAAACAGCTCGTTCGTTAGCTAGGAACCCCCTCTACCGCAGTCAGTCGGTTCACGCACGCTGGGCAGTACAGCCGCGGCGGAAGAAAATCAGCCCTATTAATTTGCGGAGTGGATCGATCCGAACAATATATCAGCAGGCTGTTGCATTGTCTTGGAGAATGATCCATGCAAAATCTCATGAAGATGATAATTCAGATAAGAAAATTTTCTTATGCTATGACAAACTGTTACGGGCATTTTCCTATTCAGTGAACATCTACTTTGGTAGAAAAGGATATGTTCAAAAACTCAGATCGATATCTGAAATACAAAGATTGGCATATATGCAGGCAGACGAATAAATGGACATGGCTAAATAACTCAGTTCTTTATCTTCACCATTTATACATGTTATATACAGGATACTTTTTAAAGCCAATAGTTAGGTACATATATGAGGGGCCTAGGGCAGGGGCACACTACATATAAGGCATTAATGATTCCAGCGCGGAACCATTTTTTGCCAGGGATTTGTGTCAAATTGAAGCCGTTGTAGAAGAAATTCATTGACGGAAGTTAAGAGGAAGGGTAGGAGGTGGCGCTTTTCATTAACTCTGGTTTCAGACCATCAAAGCACTGTAACATTTTTCAATTGGAGGTGGCTGAATTATGAACCTCTCGCTAAATTAATGAATCAGAAAAAGTAAAAACTAGCTTCAACAGCTAAAATATAGCATATGGAAAGATAATTATCGATATGTTTGCATATTTCGATATGTTAAGATAACCGTTTTCCAAAAATATTTGTTATCGATTATAATCGACATGTTTATCGATGAAATATTGAATTTTCATAATAAATCATCGATATTCGAAATAACATATTGTCTCCTTCTTAATACTAAGGTTCCGATGAACAAATACATATGCTAAATGTTCGACTAAACTTATCGATAACACGAAACATTTCATTTATGAGATTTTGTCAATAATTGATTAAACTTAAAGTTTAAAAACTTTATTCAAGATTTTCATATGTTTGAAATACTTGACTTACAAATGTATCCGAGAAGGAGGTATCTCCACGGGCACCTCCGCCAAAGCCAAAGTCCCTCCTGCCAAGCCTTGCCATTTCTTCTAGCATGAAATTATAAATTCTTCAGCTTTGACAGTTGCAGCGCAGCTTAAACGCTTTCGTCAAAATGACACACTCCAACTTAATGTCTTACAACAAAATGTCATTTGACTTTCACATTACATTTGCCAAGGAAATTTTTCTTTTTGGCACATTGCGCTGCAGCGGAAATTCCTCATTTATTTGGCTTCACTTGATTGCATCTGCCACACCAACGACACACAAGTGTCACCTTGTGGCAGCGAAAACGGCAACCATACATTATTACAACAAATATATTACGTACATTTGTGCGTGTGTTTGTATGTAGTGAAATACACATGCTCTTGGCTGCATTCTAATGCATGCAACAACCCAGCAGCGTGCAACCTGCAGCGTGCAGCATGCAATGTAAACGTTAAGCAAATTCGGTGCATCATTTCTTTCACGCCAACGCTATTGCCTAGACAGCACTTGGCAGCGTCATGGCGGCAAATGCAATTTATTCCAGCGAGTTCAGTGAACAATCAGCTGACAAGCACTAACCCCTGCCAAGCGCCGCTGAACAACACCTGCCAACGTCATACGGACGACTGTGTCATCGGCAGTTAAGATCTACTGTCAAGCGGAGGCGCACATACACAGGGAGTAAGATTTATATACAAGAGGACGCCTTAGTATGGAAGCATAGGTGAACATATACATTGCATGTTAATGTTAATGTGTAATTTGTGCGTCTGTGTGTGTCAGAGTGCCAGCGGAAGTGTCGTAGTGAAACTTTCCGTTATCAAAATGCAGAGATATGTTCACATATAAAAATACAACAACAAACACACACTCGGGAGCTCTCAACCGCATGTTGCACGTTGCATGCGCAACACACACTCATATTATGCGCATATTGAAGTTGCTGTTTCCTTTGTTGTTGTTGTTATTTTTCTTCTGATCCTCCATCCTGCCTTTGTTTTTATATTTATTACTGTTGACTTTCGCTGCTGCTTAATTTCGTAGTTTTCTTAAGTTGAAATTGTCTCCACGCCGTTGCTGTTGATATGTGGCTTGTCAGTAACGTGCCGTTAGTTTGTGTTGCAACGGCCGCAACACTGCATAAACTGCAACAGATACAGACAACATATCAACCGAGAAATTTCGCTGCAACACACCAAAGTTTGCTCATGAATTTTTCAGCACTTTCGCCACACACCTACAAACACACACTCGCACACGCAGTGAAATACACTTGCTTGTTGAAACTACAAACTGGCGGTGGAAAGACTGCGTATGTATGTGGTATGGGTGTGTGTGTGCATGTTGGGAGTTTCAAGGATTTCACCACATTAGGAAAACTTTAATAAAAACAGTAATATGTCTTGCATATTTTTCACCCGCAACATTCGCAGGTAGACACTAGATATACAACAGCAAATAAAGTTGCAAAATGAATGATAATGAGCATAACAATACTTGTGCAATTTATATTTCTGTATAAAATTGGAAAGATGGAGGGATTTGCATTCTAAAACTAAAACTGAACTATGCAACTAGAGACGCAAGGGCCAATACATATCTGGCTATAGAAGTTTAGCTGAGACGATGAGAAAGCATGGTAAACCAAAGATAGTTAGGCAGGTACAGCGGCTGTCTGACGACACACAGACCTTTTGGGGGTCCATAGTGAAATCACCGGACTTTCTGAATCACTCTGTGCTTCTGATGAAGTTCATCAGTACATAAAGTTGCAAGTACGCAACCTCGAAAACATCGTCAAGGAAATCTCGACCGTCAGCTGCGCTTAATATACTACCGAGACTAAAATCCCTCCACTCTATTATCTCCTCTCTAAACCATCAAATAAAAAATAACCATCTTAAAAAGCTTTATTTGCGAAAGCTTTTCGATTTCCTCCAATAGGTTTATTGGTATTCCTAATCTGTTGGCATGTCTGCCAATTAGTTAGAAACTACTTAGCACTCCTATTAGAATTCTTATGCCATTTCTTGAGAACCTTAATAATCGGCTCATATGGACCATATTCCTTTCACGCCCCGTTTGCCTAAATATACCGTCTTTTCTGGAGTCTAGTTGTAGCATAGTGCCTGTTCTGGCTAATTTATCTTCTTCACAGTTACCAATTTAGCTCGTTTGCCGAACCGACTGCTGGTTTAACTTGAAATACGCTGTTAGATCCTCTAAAATATCAACACATTATTTCGCTATATTTAACGACACCCTAGTGATTTCAGAGCCGCTTGGCTTTGTCAGAACAATAAGGCTTTCTTTATGGACTTAAGGCGTCTTTTGTATCTAATTTTGTTCAGAATACACCACTCTCCGCTCGATTGTTTAGTTTGGATCTATCCGTTTGCTTATTCCTGCATAATTGTAAACTTTGCCCCATTTTCACTCATCTTTGGAAGAAAAGGCTACAAGGTGAACACAAAGTCTTGCACAATTTCAGTGGACCTAATATGTTACTAGAATGAGCTGCAAACTTTAACTAGAGGCCTCGTCTATATTTTCTTGGAAAACATATGAAAATGTGAAAAACAAATTAAATGCTTTCCTACAAAAAAGCTTCTTCATATTAGATGAAATATTAGGCGTTGGACATCGCTAAACGAAAGGTGGACTTAACAAGTGCGATCCGACAAGTTCGTAAGAAAAGAAAAACAATTGGAAAAATTCCGCTTTATTTCTCAACAAATTATTATTTTAGTTCTATAGCCTAAATCCAACTTCTTTAACCGAAAATTTGGAAATAGTAAGTCACATAATACGAATCTCGTCGGTGCGTTGTTTTTATCTTCGTGAGATGAAACCGTTTTTTTTTTTTTTTGCATTTTAGCTACGAATCTGTCCAATAATTTATACAGTAGAGTTCTGTTACAGTTTTTCTCTTTCAGGTTTTCTCTTTCAGAAACTGTGAGTCCCAGAAAACGATGATCTTTAGCATGGCCCTGGTGAAGGGCCGGCTGATATAAATCGCATAGAGCAGCATAAGAAAACAAGTAAGGAACGGCTAAGTTCGGGTGTCACCGAACATTTTATACTCTCGCATAAACGCCGTATTTGTGTAAAGTTTTATTCCGCTATCATCATTGGATCCTAGTGTATATATTATACAGAGAAGGCAGCAGATGGAATTCAAAATAGCGTTATATTGGAA
>NW_017537601.1:1083678-1098017 GCF_001853355.1 Bactrocera latifrons | reverse complement strand
CTATATCTGACTCTTTTAGTTTTAGGACTTACAAACAACCGTTATATGAACAAAACTATAATACTATCTATAGCAACTTTGTTGCGAGAGTATAATAAACGAAATATGAAAAACGAGAATATCCTCTGCATAAATAATAAACAGTTTTACACAAAACAGGGTGTACACAGAGGCACAGTACAAAATTTTTCAGTGCCAGTGAGGTAAAAAAGTGTCCGTAGTGTCGAGAATATTGCTACCGCTAGCGCATCAAATGAGGAAGGTCCAAATCACTCTCTCACAAGTCGGTCTCAAGCTTTGGGTATCTATGTGACGTCGTTGTTGCGAATTTTGCTAAACGATCTTAACCCACATTCTCGCAAGATCAAATTGACGCAAGAACTGAAGCCGAACCGCTGACCGCCAGAATCGTCGCATGATCTTGAATTGGGCTGAGCAACAACATGAAAATTATTCGGATTTTCATCAAAACATCATCTTCATTGATGAGGCGCATTTCTAGCTGAATGGCTTCGTCAATAAGCAAAATATGTGTTACTGATCAGACAGCAATCCACACGTACTCCATGAGTGACTATTGCATCCCGAAAAAGTTATGCTTTGGTGCGGTTTACTTTTTTCATGTTGATCAAGGTTCGCAGGTTACTGGGAATGGGAATCGCTACCGCTCAATGATAACCGAATATTTTTGGCCCGAACTGGATGATATTGACTTGGACAATCTGTGGTTCCAACGGAACGGCGCCACAAGCTACACAGCGAATGCCACAGTCGACTTCTAGAAAACTAAGTTTAGCGAACCTGCAAAATGGCCCCGTCAGTTGGCCGCCTCAGTCGTGCGATTTGACGTCCTGTGGGGCTACGTAAAGTCTGTGGACAATGTCAACCAGCCGATTATATGCCTGAAAACCGCTGAAAATTAGTTTCAGCATCTAGACTTTGCAAGCATGCCCGCAGTGGAAATGCAAAAGAAATCGAGCTTTATCATAAAACGAATATACTTTCACAGGAATAAAGAAATTCGCTGATACCCCAAACCGTTTTTGCTTTATTTGTATACCCTTTTATGCTATCGCTAATACGATACGCAAAAATACACCTGTGAAGGGTGCAGCCGCAGTTGGATTTTTTTCTTGTTTTTTATGCAACTAGAAAATTTGATCATTGTTTTCACATGTCTGTCTATTTTTTGACAAGAATATTAACCTAAACAATTTCCACAACATGAAATTTGTAACGCAGCCGTCAAAACCGTCGGACTATACTTAAATTATTTTATATACAAACTGTATTTGTAATTACTTAAAAGAAGGCTTTCTTTTACATTAGCAGAGTTTCAGCCTTCACACACTATGTGCCGCAAAGTAAAAACGAAGTTCCTTGAATAACAAAACTTTTTTGCCTTGGTCCTACGACCTTTCAGCTGCACTTCGCTCCACCAGGCGACCACCATAAAAATCGCAAAGCACTAAAAAAATTAATATGTCTATATGGAAGCTTTTCCGCACACCAACAATTTCCGCAACGCGATTTCCATACGCTTTATTTGCGTTTCCTTCCACCAAAGCGTATGCAAAACTCTCTAGAAATATGTGCGTTTGTGTGTGTGTGTGCAACAATGCAACCAATAATAAATTGCCATTTGCACGCAAAACTGATATTATCGTCATTAGTAGATTTCACCAACTTCCGCAAAGCATTTTGCCAGCACAAAGTTTGCCATTTCCTGCTTTCGCACTTAACTTCCTGCCGCGCGCTCAAACCCAAGCCGCGACTGCGGCAAAGTGCAAGTAAAAAGACTATGTGTGTATGTGTGTTTATGTGACTTAAAGATGTATACGGAGTATGAGAGATTGTGTGTATGTTTGCGTGTTTGTGCGCGCACATCCATCTTCGTTGTATGTGGCATGCCGCAATAACACCTTCACTGCATGCCAAACGTTTTTGTGCGGCGCCTCTTCAATTATTCATGATAATAATAATAACAACATTATTATAATCTGCCGCAAGTGTCAGACCAGCAGATATGCAAATCTATCAGTCAAATGTGGTACGACTTAACGTCATGCCGGCCGACGGACGACGCGCCGGGCTTGCAGTTGCTGTTGCGGCTGGCAGTGCGTGGGTGAAGTGAGCCTCATCGCGGCAAGGCACGGTTGCTTGGGTGGCAAGATGTGTGGCGCGTTGTGCAGTTATTGAATTATTGTAGCACATTGCAATACTATGGAGAAGCTACTTTTGTTACTGTTGTTGTTGTTGTTGTCGCAGTTTGTTGCATTTCACAGTTGCAACTGTTGGTGGCGTTAAATAAATGCGCATTGCATTGCTGCCACCAGCAGCGTTTTTAACTGTAACTGTAATAATATTAAAAGCAACAACAAAAACAAAATCAACAATAACAACAGAGACAACACAACAATGGAGAGGACACACGCCGCGCCGCGCCGCAATATTTGCGCAGTAACTTCATCAAGTTGAATATGCAAATTGGCACAATGTTGCAAGAAAGCGCGCACGATGTGGCAAGCCAATGCCTGGCGCATATCTCCGCGCTCAATGCCAAGTAGAAGTCATTATTGGCACTCTCAAGCGTCCGCAAAGTGCTTGGAAGTGCAAGTCGAGAGTTGATTGCCACGCTGATTAAGGGAAATATGCGGTGAGTCGGCGAAATGGTGAGGGAGGCGGCACAACCGAAGTTTGGCTGCTGTCTGGTGGCGTCTCACACAATCGGGATGCGCACATTTATCGTCAATTTTAATGTGTGCTTCGCGTGCGGCTTGCAATAATTTAAATTAAATTCATTCCATTCCTTCCGCCAGCGTCGTCATTATCTTATCGGCTGAATTCATGAACTATTCGCAACGGCTGTTTGACTTTATTACCCAAAGCGCTTTCATATTGTTCACCGTATTATCATCATCATCGTTTTATTACTGACTTAATCGTTGAGCAAACAAATGATAATGCTGAGCTGAGCATTAAGGCATTTCCCGCTAATGACTCACGGCTTTGCGAAAAAAGTCGATTTATAATAGATGCCTTTGAACCGCGTGTTGTAAATTATATTGCCGCATAATTGAACAAAAGCGACTACTAATTATAAGATAATCATTTTACTGTGATTGTCAATAGAGGATGGAAATGAAATAAAAAGCTCTGGTATGCCATTTGTTGTCAATAAACTTTCTTGGTGGATACCATTGCTTACTTGGTATAGTTTACAAGGTCTCTTCCTTATAAGATACGATAATGGAACTAAAAGCGCTAGCAGATGTAATAAATGGGGTGCTATTTTGACATAAAAAATTACATTGTGACAAAAAAGTACCCAGAAATTGTAAATAAAATTCCAAATATTTAATTATTCATCAATATATTGGTTGTCAAAAAAGTCTTGCGGTACTTTTATTGAATTTTCAATTGTTCATAAAATTTTTTTTTTGATAACTCATGCTCAGCTCTTGACCGATGCTATGGCTGCTACTATGCCGGTCTCTTTCGACCAATTTAGCGATTTTATCGCAATTTTCGATGACAGGCCTTCCGGAGCGTGGCGCATCTTCGAACACCTCTACAACAGAACGAAAACTTTGAAACCATCGTTATGCGGTGGAAATGGAAACTGTAACGGGTCCATAAACTGTACAAATTTTATTGGCGGCTTGAGATGCATTTTTGCCTTTATCGTAGTAGTACTGTAAAATATGCCGATTATTCTCTTTATTTTGCGACGCTATAACTCACAAACGACAGAAAAGAAACGACAATCAATCAACACGTGTTAGCGCGTGAAATGAGCTTTCCAAAAAGCTATAGCATGACCCGATGCGATGAATAAAACTAGAACTACGCGCTCTTAGCGCCAACTAGCGAAAATACCGCAAGACTTTTCTGACAAACATATATTTTTCGCCTTCAATCCCTACCACATGTTATACACTTATTTAAATGATTTTTCCAGTCAACAAAATATTTTTCATAAGCATTTTTTGGGATGAACTTCAGCTACTTCCTTCTGTTTTGTCTCTTCCATCGACTGAAAATGGGTTCCACGGAGCGGCAATTTCAGTTTAGGGAAAAAGAAAAAATCACGCGAACTCCATAAGATGGTGCATTATCATAGTGAAAAATCCACGAACTATTCTTCCATAATTCCGCTTTTGACGGATTTCCTTACGCAATTTCCTCAATACGGCCAAATAGAAATCTTTACTAACCGTCTATCGCTCCGGAAGAAATTCATGATGCACCTAACCAAGAATATTGAAAAAAAGTGATCATTGCCTATATTTTTGAGCGGCCAATTCAAATGCTCTCAATGAATATGGGATCAGCATTCATACGATCAAGCATGTCCAAAGAGACCAGTTTGCAATACCCTTTAAAAAAAAAAAAATTCTTGGGGCGACGTTCGCTATATTGTTGTTCAGTTTCGATGCCATATTCTTAAGCCCAAATTACCTCATCAGTAACGATGCTTTTGTTAAATATAGTGTCGTCAGCTTTATTGTCAACCGTCGCAAAATAGTCTCTATAATCTCAACACGATAAATTTGGAAGCACAGTTACTTTAACTTTTTCGATGTTATCGTCGTGAATAGAGGTCAACGGACGATTAACATGAGGCAAGTTTACGATTACTTCACGATCCTCACTGAATGCTTTGTGTCACTCAAATACTTATGTTCATCATTAGATAGACTCCTCAAAACAATTATGTTGCATTTTAAACTATCTGTAGGCTTGATTTCATTGGTATTGCAATTTTTCACGCAAACTTGTTGCAATATATGCCGCGTCGTAAAAAAGTAACTGCCACGTAAATACTAATTGACATATGGAAAACCAAATTCACATAAACTCCAAAAAAGGTAATAGAAATCTAGAAAAAATCCGAAAAATTTTTTTGTCGATTTGGTTTGCGCAGACTGAGCCCGGGCAAAGGAATTGGTATATCGAAAGATTATTCCTTCCATTCTAAAACTCCCTTATATTTAGGTGGTGATCTGGACATAAGCGTATAAAGCTCACCCCGTTGCTGCCTCCAAGATGGTACGACTGGAATCCTACATTGCGGTTGTTCCCCATGCCATAAAGGAGCTACTCCGCAAGGAGCGGATTAGGTAGGCAAAGGTATTGTCAAGAACTTATAGGCATGCAGCAGGCACAATTGCTAATGGGTGGTTTAAAAGTGTAATCAACTTTCCGAGGAACAATTTCTGGCAACATGTGGCATTTTATATTAGGTACTGTTCATTCAATGAGAACCTTTCCACCATGCGTATAGCATATTATTCCAACTGCCGGTTGTACTGCAAAAAGTTACAAACTCTCGAGCACATTATGCGATACTGCTCAACCGTCTGTAGACGCAGGAAAATGGCCCTTGCGTTTATGTTTCTAAATAAGAATCACATCGCCTCAATAGCATCCAGAAGGATACTGGAATTTATCAGTGTGCTGGGCCTATATGCGTCGCTCTGACTGAGCTGAGGACACAATACACCTTAGGTCGCGGTGCATGTCTCAATTTAATTCTTCTAGGTCCTATGGAGTGGCGGTATATTGAAAGAAATTTGGATAATGGTAATGCCTCAGTTACCAAAGAAAACAGTTTCCTAATAATAACAAAATAAATTAGAAACCAGCTGGATAATGCTTTTAACATTAATTAAATATCATTTACATAGTCATACCGTTGATTGGTTAATCTTTGTGATTAATTGATCAATATGCTCCTTATTACGCAGATACTTATATATTATTTTCTATTAGTACCCCAGTCGGTCATGTAACGTCGCCTCGACTCTCACAACAAAGTTTGTGTTCAATAAGCCTTAAGTCGAAAATTATCGAGTACGGACAATAATTGATTCAGGAATATAAAATGTTTAATACTTCAGTAGCATTTAACCAATCACAAGGATGTAATACAAAATAACCAATTAACACCCATTCTGAGGTATATACTTCAATATAACAGCACTATTCATGAGACTTGAATATTGAACCTAAACTTTGTACACCGACTATGTCACCCCCAATACAGTGATCTAAAGAGAAAGAGTAAAGCTACTCGATATTTAGCCAGGTTCTACAGTATAATATTACGGATGGTAGTATAGTTTCTCAACACGAATTAATATTGTTTTCTGAAGCCGTTCTCGCACACACTTGTTGAAAAAAATCAGATTAAAATTTAAGAAATATTTAAAATAATTTATCAAACGACTGTGGTTGACATTCTGACCCTTCTCAAAGTACTGCAACTTTGGACGCTTTACTCTCATTTGAAATGCTAAGTGAGAGAGGCAACAAGATGTGAACACAGAAGAAAGCAGCTGCGCTTTATCTTAAAAAAGTATTTTCGAATATTGTATATGTCGGATTAACATTAAAATTTTCCATATTTAATTGCGCAGATTGTATACGGCGAATACACCTGATCACGCCAACTGAGACTGCTCGCTAGCATTCTAGCATACCGAAAATGCTTTCCAGAAAATGCTGCAACGAACATACTTGTATCTGTGTCTCTCGCAGTGGCTCAAGCATACACGCACAACAATCGTAGTGCGTATCTCTCTCCCAAACCTCTAATCTCACGCAACATCTCTCTCTCATATTCGCATCGAACTATTCTGACCATCTGGAAAAAATGGATGGAACAAAGCGTACAACCGTTAGATTGCAGAGACGAGAATTGTCACTTGGTACACGTATTTGATTTAATTCTTTTACACTGATTAACATAATTTAAGATCCGACATATACACATCGTTGAAAGCTGCTATGAATTATTTCCTTAATTCCATATTAAGACTTTTTGCAGTTATTTCATCAAAACTCTCTCGAATCTCTAACCAACAGCCTTTATATCCTTTATATTCAAACATATTGTAATCAGTTTAATAAGTACTTGTACTTTAACTACCAAAATATCATATATATGTATAACTCATGAACTCGTTTCACAATAACTGCTCAAATTAGCTCATCGCAATCCTCTCTTTAACCGCACAACTCCACTTTCGCTTTAAATAAGTGGTGTCGTGATGACTTAAGCTCCACTTGAAAATCTGTAAAATCGTTAAATTAAATTGACACCTCGCATGAAAACAAACACAACACCAAAATACTATTTTTTTGCATTCGCACAAACTCAGAAAGCCACAAATATACTCAACTCACATGTGTACTCAAAAAATATAATGTAATAAATGTGAAAATGTCATTTGCAAGTAGGCGTAGTGAAATGACGTCTTTTGTGGGGTTTAATCCAGTGCTCAAAAAATATATAATTAAGAAGTCGTCTCAGAGTGACCCTTTGAAAAATTACCGATTTTCACGATTTTTTAATGTTGTAATTAACTAATCGGTCCGGTTTTTCATAAATAAATACACTCATGATGAATACAAAATGATCTTTTTTAAGTTTAGGTGTATAATAGTTAAATAAATTGTGAAAATTACACTTATGAGATGAGACAATGCACCGTGCCACAAGTTACAAGTGAAAATTATGATAAAAATACTTCAATTGCACTTTATATTGCTTCCGCATGCTCCAGATCTGATCCCCAGTGACTACTTCCTCTTCTTAAATATCAAAAAAAAAAGCTCGCTGGGAAGAAATTTTTGTCTATTGTAGAGGTGATCGCGGAAATTGAAACCCGTTTTAAAGCAAATGGCAAATCTTACTACACAAATTGTATCTACAAGTTAGAAATCATTATTATTAGTGTATCACCCTTAAAGCGAACAACACTGAATAAAAAAAAAACGAATTTTGACAAAATATGTGTTTAACTATGACAGGTCGTGAACTTTTTTATCGATTCGTTGGCTGCCTTTCCAACTGGCGCAATCATAATCAAGCCAAATATGTTTTTATACCTTTTTAGCTTCGATTCAACCGAAGTTAATGTTTTTAATATTTATATATCGGTTATATTATGTCTGCATTTTTTAATCAAGCTTCACTTTTGATTTATCCTGACTACGCCTCTGCGCCTAACGAGTGAATACCAAATGCGATTACAGAAATGCCCACACTTGACTGAAACAATGGCATAGTCCGCACACAAATAAAGGCCGAATGGTAATAGCACCAAAAACAAAAGCAGCAGCAAAATAAGTGGCTAACGTCAAGGCGCACAATGACCGCAACAACAAAATCACAAACTGACAATCGAGCAAATTGAATTTATTGCTGGCAAACACTGAATTCAAAAACGCAAATAGAAAACACTTATATATGTATGTATGTACATTGTATCCATATAGTAAATGCAACTGTAAATGTGATACACAGTGGCAACAAAAGTGTGTGCGCATTTGTGCTTGGCAGCGTAATTGATCGATTGCCGCGAAGACTAACACAACAACATTGTGATTGAGGACTTCAACATACTTGTATATCGTCGCCTCAAATGGAAAATAACGGAACATCAGTTTTCATAAGTTTACAAATGAGGGAAAACGAAAAAAATTAAAGTTTTGGTTATAAAATGGTTACTTAATGGTTATAAATTGGTTATATATTGGTTATGCATTGGTTATATATTGGTTATATATTGGTTATATATAAGCTATATCTATCAGCGGAAGCCGAAAATTTACCGCTAAGTAAGAACTCAATTTCGGTTTTGTTTGCTGATACTTTGTTCTGCATTTTAGCTGCCGACATGTACTATATATAAATATTTGTGTGATAGAGTATACGTCATATATATGTGTACCTCTGTATTTTTGTGCTTGTAATTGTGCAAAAACAATATTCGTAATACCCGCTTGACAGATTCACAATGCCGAGATTGCGCTTGTAACTCAGCCTTTAAACTACTTTACCAGTTCGGTGGCATTTAATGGGAATCGGACGCAGTTGGGAGAAGTTTGCGCGACTGCAAAAACCGATTGTTGCTGACAGTTACATCAGCAATCAAAATCTGCATGTTCACTGACACATTTTGCATCAGCCGCTCCCGCTCTTTAACACAAAGAGACACCACCCATTTGTTGGTGGTTACAAAAGTCAAGCGCTCAACTCAATGCTGGTCTCGATGCGGGCGCCACACAACAAGCGCAAATAGCTGACAAAATTACGCTGGAGAATAATTCTAAACTGTCACTCCGCACTATGGCCGAGATAACGGTACAGCTGGTCAAATGTGCGGGCACAGAAAATGGCCACTATATGTGTGTGTGTGTTAAAGTGGCACGATTTGGAGTGCGCCCGGCGCCGGTCGGTTGCTTGTCACTCATCGCACACAAATACGAACACACACACACTTACAATGTGTACCTACTGCATTTGTGCCCATAAGTTTGGCCGATATTGATGCTGAAACCTTATCCTTTTGTCCGCATTATCCCCACTGCTCAGCTTGCGGACGCAAAGTTGGAACATTTTGTGAGCACAAACTGTCGGGCCACATACTCACACACACTCAATACTATCTGATGAACCATGCTCGTTGTCTCATTTAATTTCAACACATCACTTTGCATCTCCACCTACTTTATTTGCTGCCGCCGACATGGCATGTCTAACTGCTCTCCCGTCATCTTCATCTTCGTTTAAACCGTTCGGATTTTGTCACACGCCATTGCCACACTGCCACACTGCCGTACGGCTGCATTGCCACATTTTGCTTGCCACAAAACGACATTATGCAAACGGTGTTGTTGAAGCTTCATTCGTTGGTCGTAGCTGGCGTTATCGCTCTCTTAGCGCTCATGCCGTCGGGCTTAAATGGTCAATTAAATTCAACAGATTCACTTTTCAAATTGAAATGTAATTGGGACTTTTGAGCTTTGCCACTGATCCCTGATTTACTATACATCCATATGTGTAAGTGTATGTGTTTGCATGTTTTTGTGTATGTGTATAAGCAAGCGCCTGGTCGGTGCGCACAGGTTGTCATCAAGGAAGCCATTACAGTGGTAAATAGCTTGGATTTTGCTTTATCTAATAGCCACATTCATAGGCAAGTGATTCAGCAGCACACTCTAAAACAAACTCATACACACACATATAGATACATAAACGCAAAGTTTTTCTTGTTCTACGAAAAACCCCCAGATATCAAGCTATCGACATTTCGACAGAATCCCAGCGCCAGGGCGGAGGAGTTCCAAACGTGGCAGCAAACTTTTGTTTTCTTTGTGTTTATACCCATGACAAGTTAAATAAAGCCTGCAGCTATATTTGTAATACCTATAAGGCAATGTAGGCGATATTTTTTATACCACACATACAAATGCGACCGCGGCGTGCATAACGAAATTATGGATTCTTATTTCTTTTTCTTGTGGTTACCGAAGACGGAAAGATTCGCGCAAACGAAGAGAAGAGATTACATCGGAATCGCGTACGTAAGTATTGCAATCGTGATAATCGGCAAACGAGTATATCTTGTCATATTTTCACAAAGCGTATATTGATCGTGCTCTAGTATCAATCACTTCTGGTATAAGGATTTGGAACTTGACCATGGGAGCATCTAATTATATAGAGGAACTGCTACAAGCTCCGAAATATGTTTGTGCTTGCAATGAAAATATAATTTTATTGTTCGACGAGAAAGCTTTACAGTAATTAAGCCTTACCGAAATGTTAGTAAACTCTTATAATGAATGTATTAATCCAGATCGATATTGCAGATGGAGTTGATATTCATATAATTGTAGTCCGTTTCCCTCTTAGCCTTAATTTGAGTGAAATAATTTCCCGTTCAACTCCTTTTGAATCTTAATAAATGGAATTAGTCGCTGGTGAACCTAATGAGAAAGAATGCAATATGAGTATTAGTACACCTTTGGGATGCCCGTATCAGTGTATCACGCCTTGGGGACCCCAGATGCTTCTAGCGTAATCAGGTAGCTTGTTCCATCGGATTTTGATTTTCTTTATCATGTTTCTGTCCTGATCAACGTATAGACGATGAATGGGTTTGACAATGTCGATAACTTTTTCGGATATTAACCGTACAGTATTCTTGGTAATCACGTCGACTATTTCATTGCCTTCAATGCCTTTGTGACCTGGCACCCAGTAGAATTAAAGTTGCTTAATTCTGGCAACACTTACCACAGTCATCCAGCCGGGAGTCATTCCACCGCTTTTGCTGCGTATTTTTCAGTGAAAATGTTTATAGGTGGCAGTTCAAGAGCCGCCGTTGGAGTTGTTCCTTAAGTTCCCATTATGAACACCGCAGTGAGCCTTTGAACCCTTTCTACCGCCTTCCAGTAAGTGGTATTCCGTACGCCTATCCACCGTAGAGCAGAATTGGTCTAACAATTGGTCTACAATCACTCTTTCTTCCACTTTGCGCTTCCACCACAGTTTGCTGTCCAAGACTACCATGTGCGGTCCTTGAGAGGGAGTTGTGTGCCATTTATAGAAGGGAACCCCCACAGAGGAATTTTGTGTTTCCTTGTGGACACATACAGATCGAGTTCAACTCCGGAATTTAGAGTGGTGGTCATATGTCCATAGAAGCGGGAATAGCATTTCACCGTGCCGAGTACCTCTACAGACATCCTTGGTCATTCTAGAGTCGTTCCATTTTGCTTTTATCCTTTCAGAGCTCAAGACGCTGATCCAGCGTTGTATAGTTAGAACAACATCAATTGACWGGATACTATTCAGAATAGATTCCGTMGAGACGTTGTGAATTGTAGGGAATGTTRAATGTCTAGGAATGCTGCAAGAGCGAATTTCTTTTAATCAAAAGCCCTTTCCGATTTTAAACACCAGTACATGCAGTACAGTCTTTACTAATCTACCTTTCGTTTAGATTGAAACTAAATACTTCCCTRAAATTTTTATTGCTACGCAGAAACATTTCAAGTGTACTAATTATMTCAATTGACTTCTTTGAACTCAACAAAAATTCAAATTTCAAACAAGCACTTACTTCCGCTAATTAATTGACCGAAATTTCATAAAAGTATTTACGCGAGTATTGAATGCGATTCGGCTTAACGCCGGAAGAAGCCGACAAAAGGTTTGCATGAACTTTTTCAACTTTAATAAGTTCAGGAATCTTGCTAAGCAACAAAAATAAAAATAAATATGAGTCCAATATATATGTATCACTCTCTCTCTCTCTCTCTAACCGTTGGTCACAACTTTCCCAGCCTCGTTGAATGCAACCAAATTGGCAGCGGCAAAGTTTTTCGACTGCGGCAACATTCCCTTGCCTTTGCCTTAACAAATCGAGATTATATTCACTTCCTACACCAGCAATGACAGCAGTCGTCGCCACCCTCCACCCCCTCTGGTAAGAAATGATTTGCCTAATTTATTGAATTGCCCAACAATTATTGCGGTACACTGCCCTACTCGATTCGGTTCTGCTTGTCGCTGCGTCCAACTGTACAGCGGTACGGTAAGTAAGTAATTGCGGCAAAAAGTTATTTCCGTTTGATTACTTGTTGTTGCCGCTGTGTGGCACTATGCTCCCACTAACCGACATTTGGGGCTTTGCGGCAAATTAACGCGCCCATGGCGCAATTCAATCAAGAATACTAATTGCCATCGTCCATTTCTCGCTAAATTGGAAGTGTTCAAATTGCGGTTACTTGTCGGGAAACTTTTCTGTCGCAACGCATGTATTCTATTGTGTTGTGTTGTTAGCGGTCTATAGAGCTTTAACAGTCCAGACGTAGAGCGATTAATTGTACTCGCTTGTGCGAATGTTTGCGTGTGGAAATTTTCCTCTCAAATGTTTGTCAACTAATTGAACAGAAGTCAGTGTTGCTGTCCTGTATAAATTTRTTTGATTCCGAATTTAATAAAATAATTTAAAACTGCAATGTAGGGTATTTATTTGTGTGTCTTTGGTGAATTACTGGTTTGAAAATTGGATAAAGTGCCAYATTTGCGCCTGAAGGTATGCATTTTCGGGGGTAGCCGTAATAACCTAAGAATTGTCTTAGAAAAAATAATATGTTTCCTAAGAAAACCTTATTCGAGGGTAGATGTAGCAAGCCAAAAAACCTTAGAAAAGTAATATGTTTCATAAAAAACGAATTAAGAGTTTTTAGTGCGTTAATCTTTGAGGCTTACTCATTTTACTTGCCTTTTGAATGACACTGAGCTAGTATAGCTGTCATGTATAAATTCAGCTGAACTCTAGTTTTGTAAAAATCAAATTACAGTTTTATCGTGTAACTGATATGAGGCCATTTTTGAAATTGGGTATGTCWTTGATATGAAAATGGTTTGAAAACTGCCAAAAGTTCTGTCTCTTCGTTAAAGTTATTGGTTTAGGAGATAAACAAAAATCAAATTTGTGTGCTGTTTTCAAAATACTCTCTAACTGGAACTAGATTTAATGTTTGAAATCCTTATTTGTTTCTACTAATCGAAGAAACACGAACCAATGACACTATCATAAATGATTCCTTTCATTTATTTTAAATTTTCGATAGATTGGCAAATCGAATAACTATAGCTTAAAGCTAACATTCAAACTGACCGATCAAAAGCAAATARAGATCTTTTATATCTTTTTTTTATWTAAAAAATGCAGCGATAAAAGGTGTTATAGCTTTAATGCAGCCGAAGTTGAATTTTTTTATTGTTTTGCGCACTTTTCGTCACTTGTTTGATCCCTATTCATATGGAATGGTCGAAGGTTCTACTAAATAAATTTACCGCAGTTGATGAAATACATTGCCAAAAAGATATTGTATAAAAAATTTTAACTTTCTTCACAAAATCAAATTTTTATCTCTTAGACGGSCAAGTTTTGGGATGGAGAGGGTAGGTTAAAATATAAGTGAGGCATAGTTTTTTCGTTAACCTCCATGAAAATACATATACATATGTCCTCCATTGGCAGACTCTCTCTTTGTAGAATACCTTGACGTGAAAGCAACTTGCGATGAACTTGAAGAAAGGGTAGTACATCTGTTCCATGAAGGAACTATGCTTAAAATTAAAATTTAGGTGTAGAATAATCAAATAAATTGGACCATGATATATAATAGTAAAAAATGAAAACCTGACAGTTAAGTCAAGAGGAAAAATATATACAAATTTCCCCTACAGCCGCTCTAACTGATCGTTTAAGGGGGTATTCTACTCTAGAATTATGAAAAATTCAATTTTTTTTCATATATTTAAAGATTAGACCCTTAAGAACATATCCTCCAAAGGATTTTTAAAAACTAAAATTATTTTAAGAGCCACAGTTACTTTAGTGACGCAGTACCTAGCCCGTTAGRTAGGTAGACTCACTTTTTTAAACGCGTTTTTCTCGAAACTACTTTTTTTCACACGCTACCGGCATTATCTCAAGTTCCATACAACCGATTTACTTTAAATT
>NW_017537601.1:1074433-1083193 GCF_001853355.1 Bactrocera latifrons | reverse complement strand
AAATTCAAAAAACTGCCCAGAATTTGATTTCTAAAGTAGAATAGCCCCTTAAAAGGTGTACAGAGATAATATGCTTTCTGTAGAGGCATTCTTCAACCGATCTAAAGCAATGAAGAAATGCTCTTGCTCCACATTTCAATTTTCATTACATACGAGACCCTCAGATCTCCTCAGTTAACATATACATCAGTTATTATATCAGTTATTATATCAGTTATTATATCAGTTAATACATCAGTTATTATATCAGTTAATAAATTAGGTATGACTGTTTTCGTTAACGTATTAAAGTATATGAGCATTAAAATTTTCACATAGACAATGCATTCTAGCATCATTTTTGGTGCGGAATTAGTTCCAGTCTTTAAAAATATGAAAAAMGAATTCAGTGGATAAGTAAACTCATTCGAATATTCACCTAAAACGTGACCGGATTGAACTTAAATTAGTGATACAGTTTATAAAAACWACAAATTTGTTGCCAGATATCGATGCGAGCTAAACAAATAGCAAAACAGAACCAACGAAATCAAGAGTCAATTTGCATGCACACGCGCACTGAAATTCTGTACAACGGATATCTGCTGAAATGGATATCGCAACATATTAACTATTGCTGCAAAGAAGAATGTAGAGAATAATGGGGAAAATTTACGTTGAGAATTTAACGAAATAACAAAAACACAACTCAACTGTGACAAGTTGCATTCTTTCGTTCTACGAAACATGCGCCGACAGAAGAATTCAAATTCAACAGGAGCACTTCGGCAGCTATTTGCTTCGCACGTCAAGACAGCAAACACACAAGCTGACAATCTTTCTTCAACTTTTATTTGTATTTTTCACGACACAGTTCACCAGACAGACGCGCTGTACAATGACTGTGATGACGATTTTGATTCTATTGCTGATTCCGACTCCGTTTCCGATTCCGTTTGCTATGCTGATTTATGCAAAAACCGTAACATACAATCCACACTTGGCCTTTAGACGCGTATTGAGTCAGTGGCAAATGAAGTTAGCAAAGTGTGCATGCATGCCACAATATCGAATATACGGAGCAACCATGAAGATTTAGAACTTGCAACAATAGCAACAATAACGTTTTTCTTAGCTTGAATTGCCTCCAAAACTGTATACTAAGTGTACGGAAATTGTTTGYATCTTTTATAGCTAGCGTAACATTCTATCGCAAGCTATTTATTATAAGTATATTTTTTATTAGAAATATGCACATATATTTTATTCAGATGCCCACACAAAGGCGTAATTAATGAGCTCGAAGTAAGACGACTCTTGTCTCAAACTTTCCCACTTCTTCCCTGGCGAGAGCAGTGCACATAGCCTTACTCAATAAAAAGCGAAGGAGTAGACTAACTGAACGAAGGARTACAAACTGGACCTTAAAATTTTTGTCGAAGCCAAAATACCTACAGTTAACAAAYCAAAAAATTGTTTACGGCCGACAATCTACAGTTCCTTAAAACCTTCTTCCGCAATTCGGAGCATATTACGGAGTTGCAACAAAATTCTCAAATCGACCTGCTTATGAACTACACATTTCCAAAACGGTCACCTGAACGTAGCAGAAGGCAGCTAAGGAATCTTAATCTTTCCAAAATACCGAACGCTCAAACAGGTACAGTTTTCACAGACATCATCATTAAAGATCATCGGCATGTGCCCAAATCGATCATTAAGAGTTCTTTTCTGATCTCGTCTGTGGACGAAATTAAACGCTTAATCGACACAACTTCAGACGTCTTCAAATCTCATTCAYAATGTAACCATTAGGTTAGGTTAATCTGGTAGGCCAATAAGCAACGCATAGATCAGTTTTTATCCAACACGATATCAAATGGAGTTTAGCTACCAGATCGAAGAGAAGTAGTCATTCTTTATGATGATTGCGCTTGACGCGAATTTCAACAGACTCTGCACTATCGTTACCTCCTCCTGTGTATCATACTGTGGTTAACCCAGATTCTTATAGCATAGTCTTGCAAATGCAGGACAAGTACACAAGAGATGCTCCATTGTTTCCCTGGTGCATGGCTCTAGACCTGTCTCTTATACACATCTAGATGTGTATAAGAGACAGACTCTGCACTATCGTTACCTCCTCCTGTGTATCATACTGTGGTTAACCCAGATTCTTATAGCATAGTCTTGCAAATGCAGGACAAGTACACAAGAGATGCTCCATTGTTTCCCTGGTGCATGRCTCTAGACATTCCCTGCAGTCTTCTCGATCTATCAACCCCATTAGGTGGGCGTTTGTCGCCACTAGACAGTGACCAGTTGGTATTCCAAATATGTGCCTACAGTCTCTTTTATCGAGTGCCAATAGAAATTTTGTGTACTTCCAATTTACCGTTTACCATTTTGGAAATGACTACTGTAGTGGTCCGACCAAATATTGCCTTATGCCTTATGGCTGGAACCATTAACGCCTACTTTGACTTTCAGCGAATGTAGTCGCTGGATATTGTAGAACAAGAGCTCGAATTGTCCAAAGCGAATAAACTTTCTTTCTGTTCCGACTCTGTTGAGATATCATGGCTAGATAGCGCAGAAGTCACATTTATAGTCATAAGTTTCGAGCCGAACATCCCGCTACCAATATTAAGAGTTCTTTCCTGCAGTACGTGGACGAAATCAGGCATTTAACCCACCAAACTTCAAGTGCAATCAAATCTTAATTGGAGCTTCACGCCAGTAGATACATTATCAGCTCCCTGACTCCATTSTRGTGAAAGTCGTTTTAGAGCCAAACCGCCATTCATAATGTGACAACAGCTCTAATTGTCTAACGAAGCTAAAATGTACATTTGGTCTGACGGTTTGATGACKTTGAATCATTTATTGCGTGAGCTATGACCGTATTTTCACTTCGGTAYTGAACGTCTCCCAACACATGTTATAAGAATATTACCCTCTTCACAGCAATAAGAAAAAAATCAGAAAGCGAATTTTTGAAAAAGGCAAGGAATAGCTATTCAGGAAAAAATTCTACCCACCACATGAACGATATGCGACGGTGCGGCAGATTTCCATGCCATCACAATTTCAACCCTCCTTATGAGTGAAGTTYTTGTTCCTCGTGTTTTCCATTTGCTATGGTATAATCCGAGCAGAAATCCACCTTCCATTGTGTTGCGGTGTGTCGTTGCTGTGTCTTCTTCCATGATGATTTTGTCAACGTGTGTCATTGGCATTTGCCAGCTGCAAAAACACTGCGAGGGGCAATAGTAGCGGCAGCGGCAGTGGTAACATCACGTCCAACTATGATTTTCCGTCCTGTTGCCTTTGCGCCCATAAACAAACACACACACACACACAATGCACACGCCATGATGTGCGCAAACTGAGCAAAGAGCGTTCGGAAGGCGCATGCATGCAGCCAACTCGTCATGTCAGTCAATGGGGCATAGACAGATAGACAGTGAGTCCGTTAGACAAACAGCTTGATGTGGTTGCTGGCTTAACGGCAGCTATGTGGCATGTAGCATGTAGGTAGATGGATGCTCTGTATCTTGCAACAGCTCATGCAGCTACTGTTGCCTAGTTGCTGCAACATACACACGCATATTTAGAGAAATAACGGTTTACTTAGAAAGTTACTGCCAAGTTGGCAGTTTTGTGTTGCCAAGTAAATTGCATTTTCCCAAAAAACTGTCGTGCCCATCGAATATGCAAGCCGTTCATGCCACTGTAGCGCTGTGAAGTGCCTGAGTGTTGTGTAGTTTAGTTGTTATATTGTCCTTGTTACTGTTGCACTTGAACTGCTGACACTGTTGTTGACACTGCTCAATATCCAAGCATTCTTGGCTGTGCCTGAGCTCAAGCGCATGAATACAGTGTATTTGTGGGTCTCGCAACTTGCTTGCCACTGATTTTTTGTGCCACTTTTTATGTGAAAACATATAAATATATGCATGCACATATAGGGTGTTTTGTTAGGTTTACGGAATTTTCTAGAGGGAGAACTGTCAAACCGGCTGTCAAGCAGTCTACTCGAGACTCTCTTGCATCCCAAAAAAGTACTAACAGGTTGTCTTTACAAATTTTTTTAAAAAGTGATGATGGAGGAAAGACAATTGCCAATGGTGGACTAAATATATCAAACGGTAAATTATTTGTAAGATATAAATGGTTATCCTGAGAAACTATGGAGTGACAATATGTGGGATTTCTTTTTTAATTGAAGTCAACCTAGTCTTACATTTTATTTTTATTTACATACAGAACCATCGGACATAGCTCGGTGGGTGATGGCGCTTTGRCAAGCACCGAATACTGGATGCCAATTTTCAACTGGAAAAGTAAGTGCAAAATAAATGTAGAAAAATATGGCTTGTGTAAAGGCTTATGTACGCGCAACACTCTAAACAACTATACGGGGCCCTTGGAGTTCGCTCCAACCTGCTTATGCGGACTAGCCCTTCGCGGAGTATCGTGGTAGTTGCGTTTTACAACCCGAATGTGGACAGAGTGTTTCGATAGCTTAATGTGGAGTGGAATTGCAACCGGGTGCCGGACCCAGAGCACGGCAGAGGTTTTAGATGGGCCTCGAACTCTGCGAAGGTGGTTGGTGTGTCAGTTACACACTACCAATTGATACAGGCAAAATATGCCAGGCATTTKCAGTGCGCTGATCAAYGCATTGATTTGATCCTCTGTTTTGAGCGGCATAGGGTATGGCTGTTGTCAACAGGTACCTATTTTAAATACACTGAACGTTGTGTAGAGTTAGGCATAAGGCAGCCTTGTGAATTTCCAGACTACTGCAGTATTTTAAGCTAAGTTTTTTGCTACTACGAAAGCGCCGAAGCTGGCCTCTAACTGATTCGAAAAAGAGGTATCGATAAAGAAGCCAAAGAGTCTGTTGAAATTCGGGTCAAAGAATGACCAATCTTTAAGGACCTAGTAACTGAACACCATCTGGAATTGCAAAAGATCAAGTTCCATAATATTTCTTCAATCACCYAACATTTGCAACATTTGTGACAAAGTATATTCACATGTTTCCTTATCTTCCTATCATATCCCAAACAAGAAATATGTACATATTAATGTTAGTCATTGGCGTCGCTCATGTCGCTTAAAGGATATTACAGGAAATCCATAAATCCACTTATGACTACTGCATTTTATTCTATTTACATGTCAGCCGGTTGTCATAATCAGTGTTGTGCAATCAGTGCAATTGTTTTACAACAGCGCTGACAGCACAAAAACAGCAAGAAACATACAAGAACGAAACATTGTAATAAATCAGCTGATTCTTAACTTGAAAGTATATTAATTGAAGTTTTGAAAAATTTTGAATTTAAAAAGTTGGTGATGAAATTTTGTTAAATTATTGTACACCAATTTTCTGCTAATTATAACTGTATAGATCTCTTGGAATTGAATGAGATATAAGAAGGTAAGTGTGCAGCAAATTTCGTGGAAGAAATTTTCATGCGCAAGATAGAAGAACAATACCGAAAAAATTTATATGAAAATTTGTAATGTCGCAAACAAATTTTCATATAAATWTTGAGGTTATGTCAAAAAGTTATTGATACAGAAGTTGTAGAACTTTTTATTACTTTACCATATACTTGTTTCTATAAGACTCGCTGTTTTGCTGAAAAGGAGGTAGTTAATCGGTTTAATGCAATGGAAAGAAGTTCGTWGATGTCTCATTAATTAAGAAATATCGCTCTTGTTCTACCTCAAATGGATTGATTAGACCAGTTTGCTTTTGAATTATGCGAGATGTGTTTTCGATTCGCCACATTTCAAKTTTTCGCACATAGCCAAAGTAAAAGTGTTCATAGCGTATATTTTGAGTACGTTTCATTAATTTGTTATTTTCTAAGTTATTATGAGAACAAGAAAGATGAAGCTAAGAAGTAAAGTGGGGTAAATCGGAGTCGGTCTAGCAGTCATTGCTCTGTGCAATATTTTGCGAAAATATACATTTATTCATACCGTATAGAAATACGACAATAAAAGCTACAAACCAAACATGTTAGTAGATTTTTTGAAAGAAGTGGCCACCTTTTTAAATATTTTTTTTTACATTTTTTCTTTCCAATGCACACATATGTATATCTTAAATGACAACTGTATTACAGCACTATGCTAAACAAAAAATACAAATAAATAATAACTCAAAGCAATCGTTGCCACCTGTGTTTAAAATGTACGTTGAAAGGAAAGGGAAATACATTGGGGGTATCAAAGTAAATAAATTTTTGGATTTTACTATTTATTTGAAAAGGGATGCCACCTTTTAAAAAATAAATGTATTATGATTGTGTAGCCGAGAATCGTAATAGATTTAGTTATAATTGATTAGAATAAAAATAAATAAAAGTTGCCACCTGTTTAAAAAATTTTAGTCGAACAAAATTATAAAATGAAGATCGAAAAGATTTTGAAAGATCGTACTATATATTTRTTATACATTTATTGGAAAAGGGATTCCGATCATTTAGTTTATATGTCAGCTTTATGTTATATAGTTCCGACAAGTGGGCAGCTTCTCGAAGAGAAAATGACGTTTGCAAAATTTCAAAACGATAACTTCAAAACTGAGAGACTAGTTCGTATACATACAGACGGACAGACAGACAGACCGACATGGCTAATCGATTCAGCTCAACATACTGATCCTTTATATATWTATATACTTTATGGGGTCTCCGACGCTTCCTTCTGGGTGTTSAAAAATTTGTCACAAACTTAATATACCCTGTTCAGGGTATAAAARTATAAAAAGGTGCCACCTTTYTGCAAAATTTTTAGTCGAATAGAATTTTAATATAAATATTATTTTATGGTTATTAAACTGAAGAAGTTAACGAAGGCGTAATATGGTGTTGCCATATTTTTTCAATCAGTGTCACATCAGCAGAACAAACAATGCAAAACTGCAATTTTTCTTAWTAAACATCACACATRTCATTCGMCASTTAGCAGTCGAACGGATGGATCGTCTGAGACATTTGAAAGAGAAAATSTTCAAGAAATAAATGCCAAAGAATGCTCTTTCRARTGATAATACAAACCCTCCMCACYAATKTKGAAGTTTCTGCATTTTTTCTTTAAAATGAGGTRACTTCGAAATGTTTCACCTTTTATAATCTCACCATCTCCCGCTTAAGCATTAAACCGTTATCCATAAAATGTCCATATCTATATAAAGAAAATCGAACTTAGAAAGTCCAATGAGTTTACTCAAATAATGCTCAAATGCCAATGTCTAAATGCCAATCGAATGCTAAAGTTTGAAGTGCACTTCTGGCCGCCGGGTGGTATGAGTAACTTCTATCAAAACAAATGCAAAAGGCGTGTAAGAACTAAAGAGTTCGCAAGCACTCCCACGCACCGAAACAGCGTATAGCGTTTTCCAATTACAACAACGGCGAGCTGATAACATTCCATAAAACAAAAACAACAAACGCCGAAGAAAAAACTGTGTGAGGAATGGCARGAAATGTGAAATGTGAGATAAAATGAAATGAAAAGAAAGGAAGAAATGAGARCGCATACTTTCCGCTTTTGACATTTAATGAATTTTTCGCTAAAACACAAGTTCTTCGACAAACGGACGCGGCTGGAGTGACGAACATCCGTTCGTAATTTGTTTGCCGCTCCGCTCGTTCGTGCGTCGGCTTGTTKGCCAACACTTTGAAGCGTTCCAGCGCGAATGCATAGCCATATGTGTGTGTGTTGGAAGCATTGTTGTAATATGTAGCGGCAGTGGCACTCAACGCTCTTTGAATTGTTTCGATTGCCGCTTTTGCATTGCGTTTTGTTTTGTTGATCTTTGCCACGCACCGACACAATGAAGTGCACGCACACACACGCCGACACAGACACACATGGAGGCATTGGTATTTGCTTCGCAATAATCAGCTGGTTTTGTAACGCCCAACACCAACAACTAACAATAACAACAGACAATGTGTGGCCGGAACATACCAACGCACACATACAAAAAGCAGAAACCCACAARCATATACACTCACACGCGCACAAAAGYCAAGAATAATRCCACAKAACGGCCTATTCGATTGAACAGCTAAACAAATAAAAACAATGAGCGAAACTTTGCAATTGTGTTGTTGGCCGCCCTTTGACCCGCCGCCCACACTCGGCGCTGCTTCCTGCGCTGAGCAGAGAATTGCCRCAATGACTCTCCAGCCTTTACTGTCGTTGTTGTTTTACTTTACTTTTTTTTGTTTTTGTGTGTAGCAGCCAAGTACCAAACTAGTCATTGTTATTGCAATTTGTTTCCCGATTTAGATTTGGCCTCTTTACTGCTGTCTTGTGCCATTTCCGCTGTGGAGCCGCTTCAACGCACATGCACCTACTTCACCCTGCCCAATTCGTTAAATCCTTTAAATTACTTTCCTTCAATGATGCTTCTCAATCCGGTTTGTGTATTGTATTTCTTTATATGGCCTTTAAGTTCGAAGATTCTTCATTGTCTGCTAGTTTGGTGTACTCCATACTAATTTTTCGGGTTCAAAGCATCTCAGAGTTATGTARTTCTATTGCAGTGCATAATAGGGAGCACATAAAGAGTAGGAGAATCGTTTTCTTCATACAATTACATTCAGTTAATAGAGAGTGGAGAGATTTGTCTGCGTAAATATTAAGTGAGGTTACATTAGGGCTTTTAGTGTTTTGTACTCTACAGTGGATTTTGAATTGGAATGGATGGACTTGAAACTTAAACTAAACGATAATGGATATATT
>NW_017537601.1:1063452-1073873 GCF_001853355.1 Bactrocera latifrons | reverse complement strand
GATCGGAAACAAGTCCTTGTATGGAAAACTTTTGAATTTGACAAGATATATTCACAAAATTTGGTACAGATTTTTTTCTAAGGCAACTATGTAATTTCCGCAGAAATTGTTCATATCGGCTTACTATAGCATATAGCTGCCATACAAACCGAACGATAGGAATCAAGTTATTGTACGGAAAACTTTCGCATTTGACGTGGTATTTTCACGAAATTTTACATGGATTACTCCTAAAAAATTGTAAAAATTGTAATAAAAATTTACTAAGCGCACAGAGCTCACTGGATCTCTTGCGATCAATCTTGTGCCAAGAAGATCTCGCGACAATACATGCACCGATATCAGCTCAGCCCTATCCAARTTCTCCCGAAGTCCAGCTATCCAGTAATAGAACATATTACAAAATCTGAGCACTGACCCATTTCCCTTCTACTGCTATCCACCTCATCAACTTTACAGTTGCCGAAATTCCGCTGAGACTCAGCACCCATACTATTTTCATAACAAAGTTACTTAACATCGACTTGAAAACACGGAAACAGTCGGAGAGTCTAAAACTGAAGCTGATAGAGAGTTCCTGACAATATCCCTCTCCACTAAGCTTCCACACAAGCTTTAAYAAACCTAAAACGAAGTTCGCTATTCCTCTTCTCCAACAACTTTTACCCACTCACAACTCCCTCGCTGATATGTGAATAAAAAAAGGCTGAGATTGGCATTTTCAAAGTCAAAGCGTGTTTATATTTTCGAATGTTCAAACAGAATAATTGTATTCAAGTGTCAAATACGTGTTCTTTAATATCACATATTGAAATCCAACTTCAGACCAACTTTATACAATGAAAATAGGCAATCACTGGACAGTCGGCACCTCCAGAAACCAACCTTCAAGAATATCCTTTATACATCCTTTTTTTTTATCGATATTTCACCATAATCCAAAACAGAAATAAAGATGATAAAATTTTAAACCTTTGAAGCACCGGAGTATTTTCCTTGTCTACCAATATTTCCATTTAAAAGGCTCACTAAGAAGCACATTGATCAAATGCACCACGGTTTAGATTYATGACCTTCGCTTGCAACCAATCTGCAGATGGCGGAATCTTTTTTAAATAGCCGCAAACACACGCCGGGATTGGCGATCAACAGCGTTGCGTTTAGTGAGATTGGCGAAGAATCATTTACAAGGCGCTTACGACCAGGAGCTTATAGCCTTGTACTATCAACTATTCGACCGTCTGAAAAAAAAGCCCAGCTTTCAACAATAGTAGAGGAATTATGCTCCATCAGAATATCAAGACAAAACTAGGTCAGATAAATCGATAGTGACCGTGCATATTTGTGCTTAGGATTAATAAAATCACATTACTTTTTTTATTGTATATTTTTGTCTATGGCTAATAATTTTATTCAAAAAGGATTTCCTTTTACCAGACCTTCGTATTACATGACGAGCAAATTRAAATGGCTCTGAAAGCAAATTATCTATCCGCAACACAAGAAATTGCTGAATCATAAAAGAGCGCCGACAGCATTTGGCTGTCCATTATGTTTGCCATATAAAATCTCGTGTGTTAGTTTTGTATCCTGAATTTGCCATTTTTTGATCAGAACCATGCGAGTTAACGGGAAGGAAGATATAGGTAAGTGGTGCAATAGTTGCGTTTGGTAAAGATAGCTCTGAAGAAACTTACCTCAAGAGTTATGATAAACATTTTTTAGYACTATAGAAAATAATTGAGACCTTGCACTGCGACCTATGGCCGATTGCGACCTCTCCTATATCACATATGGTCACAAAGATCCAACACTCTGACGAATTCGAAGAGCTTGTTTAGCGCGACTGAGATTATGTGGTAGAACCTAGAACCTGCTCCTACAAATTGCTTTGCTAGATAATCTAGAATCAAGTGTTCTGGAGTTTGCTCTTCCGTGTCGGGAAAACGCCAGTTATAGCAAGAAACTATGCCCATGTTGGACAAGTKCTTTCAGAGCTCGCAGTCCCACGTAAATACCACTTACACGGTTATATACACATATGTTCACTAAGTTGGTACAGGCTTCGTTGATATGATATTTACTGATCATACAATTTATCTATTATAGAATAATAAATTTCCTGAAATTTTCCGTCTGCGAGCGGGTAAGGAAATTGTAGAAAACCTGCTTCCGACTAGGAATACCAAACCGAAAACGTGAAGGATATTGTAAAATAACTCATTGCTTTWGCATAGCAATAATTTAACAGACTGTGAAATATTCGTGYCATCACAGCTCAGAAATCTAAGTTAAGCTGAAGTCAGGCTCTGAGTCAGTCATTCAGCCGGTAGAAAAAGGTTTGTTTAAATTTTTTTTTTATCTTTAATATAATTATTGACTTGTTTGCATGTCAAACTCATCAACCCATGTCATATCGGCAGCTATAATRCTCTTCATGAATGTGGGAGCAGAATTCGCAGGATCAAGCATGTCCAAAGAGTCCTATTTACGGTACTATTTTTTAAAAAAGTCAGCTTTATCGAGACGAGTCGAGCAAGAAAGCGTTTCGTACTCCAAACTCATGCGAACGCTCTCGGGAGGGATGTCGAGCTCTTTTTTCACCTCTCTGTCACATGAGTTGTACCGACCTAACTTAATAGAAGTTGCTATCAGTAAACTGGTTGACAAGTCGCGCTAATATTTTGCATAGTAATAAAGCATAGTCCTACCAACCACATACAAAATACATTTTTATACCCTTGACAGCGTATATTAAGTTTGTCACAAAATTTTTAACACCCAGAAGAAGCGTCGGAGACCGTCCGTCTGTCTGTCCATCTGTCTGTATATATACGAACTAGTCTCTCAATATTTGAGATATCGTTTTGAAATTTGGCAAACGTCATTTTCTCTGCAAGAAGCTGTTCGTTTGTCGGAAATGCTGATATCGGACCACTATAACATATAACTGCCATACAAACTGAACGATCGGAAACAAGTCCTTGTATGGAAAACTTTTGAATTTGACAAGATATATTCACAAAATTTGGTACAGATTTTTTTCTAAGGCAACTATGTAATCTCCTCAAAAATTGTTCATATCGGCTTACTATAGCATATAGCTGCCATACAAACCGAACAATCGGAATCAAGTTATTGTACGGAAAACTTTCGCATTTGACGTGGTATCTTCACGAAACATGGATTACTCCGAAAAAATTGTTCAGATCGCTATCAGATTACTATAACTGCAGGGTATAATATCTTCGGTGCATCCGAAGTTAAGGTTTTTTCTTTACCCTTAGTTACAATTTCCGGGCGCTTTAAGCTATCATAAGAAATCTACGCATAATCTCTACGGCAAAATTAATTAGGATCATTGTAAATGATAAATAATTCTTTTGAAGTAAAATAAATATTTCCCTGAAAAATAAAGTAAAGGTATCACAAGAAAATAAATCCCTAATCTTCGAATGTGTAAATATGCTACATTTCAGTGCAACACTTCTTCATACACATATTATTTAATTTGCATCTACTTTTCTTTCATTTTTACCTTCTTGTCTCATTATTTATTTACACACGTCCTTGTGTAGGTGTGTRGGAACCCTTTTCTTTTGCCTGCTAATACACTCACCCTCACACCACATAGATGCCCATTAAGCACTCACTTGCTGGCACCCGCCCACCTATCATTCATTCCATTGGCAACGGAAAATTGCAAAACTTATTCACTTACTTTTTAACAAAAGTTCACAATTCACTTTTGAAAGTTTACCATGGCGTGCCAAGAGTAAATAACAGACACAATCTGCCTTCAGCTAACCAAACAAGCAACTAACACCACGAGTACTGAGTACCGAAATCATTTCAAGTGTTCCGCCCTTTCATTTTAATTAAGTTGCCACCCATTTATTTTTTCACCAAATTTCTCACTTGGTTTTCGAATTTGAATATCTATGTATTTTACTGGAAGTATTCCATATATTTGAAAACTTGCGAAATTTCTTATCAGAGAAATTTGCTGTGAATGTTGAAAGCTGTTCAGAGTAAAACTTTATTTTTTGAAAAAAGTGTCAGGAAAARTGTTCAGTTGTTAACACGTCCGTGACTTGCTATGTGGAAAATAAKGTTATTTAAAATAGAAAATGAATATAACGAAAAAGAAATGTTCCTCATGGATGTTAAGAAGTGGAAGCAGCGTACTTCAAGCAAGCGTTTCCAAAACAGTCTTATCCTTGTCCACTGATATTATTATTACCCAACCGTCATAATCCGATTTTGGGAGTCAAAACCCTCGTGAATCTACCACTGTTTTCTTTCTAGTTCTAAAGTTTTCAGGGAAACCTAATAGCGCGGAAAAAGAGAGTAAAGGCGCATTGCTTTTTATTRCTGCAGAGGAGGCATTAGTAGAAGGTGTAACATTCCGTTGGCTCTACGGCACCATACTCAAGCCTATTATGTTCTATGAGGCGTTAGAAAAGACTACAATAAGCTGGACTAATCGCAAGTATGGCGTACTAAGATCTATACCAGCCATGGCTCTGAATGTCATTCAGCATATATTAGTCATAGATTTAGTCGGTAGGTGTATGGCTCCGAATTGTGACAGATTGGTGGAATCGAATATTTTCGGACACTATCTATCAATAACCTTTTTTCAAATTGTGGTGGCTGCGTTTAAAGTAGCGATARATCTGCTTCTCCGAAGTGCAGTCTCCTTCAGAGAGGTGACTATCCACTCTGTCAATAGAGCCAAGATACTTGCCTTCACTAACCGTGTATTCGAGACTAGTTGAGGAATGTCTAATCTTGCTATTACTGGTGTTATGCTATAGCGAAATCGCAAAAAACTGCAAATCTGACGAGCTGGCAAGCATAAATATACTATCCCGCTCTGCTTTCTTCTTATGTTATACTACTAAATAGATGGGCTTCGCGGGAACTTAGCCAACAATSGTTTGACAYTAATTTTTGCAGTGTACCAAGATCYTTWTAGGTTCAAGTGGGTCRCATGATRTCTCTCTCTTCTTCTCTTCTCGCTCTTCGCCCCCAGTAAGCCTTGCGTTTTTCTAGTTGTAGGGATTTTAGCTGGTCATTGGCCCATGAATGTAGTATCAGTCCACATGGTAAGATTGAAATTCTTACCGAATGTCAGTAATAGAAACTATTTAGAAGAAAACGAGGCAGAAACTGCTCAACATATCCTTCTTAACTAACCCGYCTTTGCAAAATCAAGACTTATGCATTTGGAAGCTAACACATTAAAAATCTCGCTCAGCTGGCCGGAATAGAAATACAACACAAAATCAGATTTTTATTAGCCTCGAGACTTTGTCGACTTATGAGAAATTCGATTCGATAGAAAAGTTTGTGTTTTGAATATAATTCTACACTGTTAACTAATATATTTAAAMAACGCAATTTAAGTCCACCTCCACGGTTGCCTTTAACCGCTTTGCATTCTATAAATATTTCCTTTTAAATCCAGTGGTCAGTGCAATTACCAATAATAGCAGAAACATATATTCACAACATCGAATGAAAAAAGGGTGGAGAAAGCAAACATCAGGCGTCATATGGATTCGTGTTTGTGCCGCCATTTACTCCTTACTTACTCTTCTCGACTTACGTAACAAGTGCAATTTTTGTATTTCAGCTATTGTTTAGCCAGTGGAGAGCACAACACAAAGCTTTCAATTTATGTGGTAAACCATAGGTGGTCCCTACACCCACCAAAGTGCATATGCGTGTTCATGAATTAAGCCGCTAATATAAATTCTATGTCTATACATATGTAATTTTCATAAAAATACATAAAAATACTCGAACAGCCAGATGTACAATTATTCTGTCAAAATCGCTGGTGGAAATGGCGATATTATGACGAAAATGGCGGAAAACCCTATTTACCCACATATACATATAGTATGTAACATATTGAAAGGTTGGTTATYTTCAAGGTACTAGAGCAAGCTTGAAGAGGGAGACGGAAATGCGTGAGTGTGATGACAAGCTGGAAAACAGGGTGAAAATTTTAAGAAAAAAATATGGCGAATAACAGAAATTATTCAAAACTGGAGCATACACTTGTAGAACCCCCAGAGGTGATCTACTAACCGATGTCCAGAGCATATTAAAATTATGGAGGGAACACTACTCCAGCCTGCTGAGAAAGCATAACGCCAAAAAGGAGGCGAACCCGATGCGTCGTTGATACTTTCGACTATCTTGGAACCGACTTTAACATCAACAACAATGTCAGCAAGTCAACGAAATCCAAAGCAATAATAAAAATAATAATGCTACTTCGGACTGAGTAGGCAATAGAGAAGTAAAGTCCTCTCTCTCGAGAAACAAGGACCAAATTGCACAACTCACTCATCATCCCCGTCCATCGATATGATGCAGCAGCAGAATAAACGATGACAACATCTGATGAGTCGGTGTTATGAATTTTCGAAAGAAAGATTCTGCGGAAGATTTATGGTCCTTTGCGCATTGGTATCGGCGAATACCRCAATCGATAGAACGATGAGCTGTTCGAGATATATATAACCACATTGTCATGGTTCAGCGAATTAAAAGACAGCGGCTACGCTGGCAACATCATGTCGTCTGAATGGATAAAAATCCACAGGCACTGAGAGTATTCGACGCTGTAGCCGCCGGGGGAAGCAGAAGCAGCTTCCCCTTCCACTCCGTTGATGAGATCAGGAGAACAAGGGCCTGCCTCCGCTTGGAATCCTCAATTTACTGTTGGAAATTCGGTCATAACGACGTAAGTGGTGTCTAAGCCAATGAAGAAGAAGAGGTCTCTCAGTTTTCAATTACGGATCCGATATCGGAGCCATAAAAATTTAATTATAAAAAGAAGTACTTGTGTAGAAAAGTGTTTCATTTGACAATTGATTGTGTATTCATTCGGTTGGAAAATTATATTTATAACGAACTTTAATGAACCAAATATGTACCATTTTGGTCGACCAAGTTTTGCCATTTGTCCGCTACAGACATTATTCCATCAGTGTAAAACTTTTCTGATTATGGGGCAAAAAACTGCGACAAGTAATTTTCAAAGGCTTCTCTTGAAACCAACTTTACTCCATTAAGGGAGTTCTGCATTGACCGAAACAAATGGTAGTCAGATGGTGTAAGCTCAGGGCTACATAGTGAATGCATCTTCCCAAACTTCCCAGTCAAGCTCTCCTAGTTTTTGCCAAGTCATTATAGATGTGTGTGGTATAGCGTTGTCCTGATGGAAGACGAAGCCGTTTCTGTTGATCAGTTCTGGCCGCTTTTTTCTCGATTGCTTGCTTCAATCTCATCAGTTGTCGACAGTAAAGTGCAGAATCAATCGTTCGACTAGGTTGGAGCAGCTCATGATGAATCATTGCTTTCCAATTCCACCAAACATTCAGCACATAACCTTTCAAAGCTTCAATCCCGACTTTGCGACCATTATGGACCATGATCTTTTTCACACATTATTCTCATATTTGATCCACTTTTTATCTCCTGTTAACAATAGCTTCAGAAATAGTTCGATACCTCCCCCTAGCATTTCTAGCTTTTTATATTTTTTAATCAAACTTTATTTCAATGAAAATTCTTTACTCAATTCCCACTTGCATTTAATAAGTTTCGCAGCCAAAGCCCACGAAACGAGCTAAAATGTAGAGTTTTAATTTTGCTGCGATTTGTCGTTATTAAATTGTCAACTCATTGTGTGCGCGCTTTGTTCATTGAAGTGTGTACGCTCCTTAATGCGTCATGCTTGAGAGAAAAGAATATCATTAGCGTCCAGCAAAGCTAATCAAAATTAATGATTGCGCACAGTGAGCGCCGCATATATACGAGCTTAAAGGCGGCCGCGTTACAAAGGAATATTGACTGAACTCACGCAACAAAAAATAAGTAAATGAAGGACCACAAAACAACAAGAACACACAGAAAGGAACACAACAACAATCGACAATAGTTGTGCGCAAACAAAAGTGCAACRGAGCAAAGTCATTCGCCAACCGACCCCGACACTCCGCTGGAAGTTGCCTCTGCCAACCGCGCCTTCTAACTTCCCAAGCAGTGGAGACGTGAATGCACAACGTTTCCTTGTTAGCTCGACACTGTCCCCGGGCACTCGCATGTATAGTTGTGTGAACGTTCAACGTTCAACGTTCAAAGCTAGCAAACACCAATATTGTGCGCATACTTTCGAGCGCCCCTGTGTATTAGCGTCAAGTTGCATTGTGCGCTGTGCAGTTTCTGTTTAACAAAAATGCAATTGAAATAAAAATAGAAATTAAACTATTGACCCTACTCCAAACACTGCAGGCGATTAAACCCGCACCGGCTAAGCCAACAAGCGGCGCTCCGACCACACTGGCTTCCGCCAAGCCCCACGGCGTGTTGCATGTAGCAGCAGCGGTCAGTGGAAAAAACCGTTATGTATATTGCGTTGCACTGGTCGAGATATAGCAAAATTTATGAGCGACATACAGGGCGTGGTGGCATGTCACTACACACACACACACACGCACACACGCTCATATTTCTGTGAAGTTTTTTATWTTTTCGTTGTCGGTGCGCGCGGTTGAGTCCGGTGACTGTGGATTTTCATTTCGAGCGGAATGCAGCAATTTTAAACTGAGTTGACATTCGACGCTAAGTCACACTGACAGCTCGACGCATTCTTATTAAATTTGCARTGAAGTAAAATTGCATTGAGAAAATTCACAGAACGTGTCCACCTTTAGGGTGAGCGTGTATGCGTGAAAAAAATATATGTATGTGGGTATGAGAATGTGTAGGTATATGTGTATATATTTTTACATTAGAATGTGTTATTTTGTAAAAAAATGATCTTATTTAGGTAAGTTATCTAGGCGAGATTCACAAAGTCAGTCTCAGGTTCGAGCAAGGCGGCACTGAACATAAAGTTTTATGTGAAACAAGGATATACGAAGGATAATAGTCTGGTTTGTATTTTCTTCTCTTTACTAGCGTATACACCGGCAAGTCCAAATGTAGTTAGCTGTGCTCCAACTAACCTCTACAACGGAGTGGGGGTCTTTCTCTGCCTCTGCTTCCACCGAAGGGTTCAGAATCGAAACTTTTCAAAGTGTTCTCTTCAATCCCGACAACATGACCTAGGCAGCGCATCCGCTGCATCTTGTTTCGCCGTACTATAACAATGTCGTCGATATCTCGTACAACTCATCGCTTCAACGATTGCGGTACTCGCCATTTATAATGTACAAAGGACCAAAGTCTTCCGCAAAATCTTTCTCTCAAACACTCCTAAGACCAGCTTATCAGATGATGTCATTGTCCATGSCTCTGAATCATATAGCATGTCGGTAATGATGAGGGACTTGTAATGGTTGATCTTTTTCGACTTTTTGGATTACTTGCAAAAAATGTAAACATTTTAGCGATAACTGRCAMGAAARTTARGATGAGTTCTCGTGCTACTGAACAYACTCTTGCCACTTGACATTACTTGAAAGCTGTCCGCCAGCTAAATCAATGCAGAAGCAGTAGATATGTTTGTGTCTTCATAGTAGAAYTGAGTCTTCAAAATTGGATAAACAAATATCTCTGACTGAAACTTCGACACTTGAATACCCTCCCTCTGTTGATGGAGTTTTCATTGCGTCCTTAATCTGCAGGAAACATACCCAATGCACCTATGCTTGAGGTGTCATGCGCCACTCTTTCGGAGAATGATGACACTTGTGTAGAACCAATAGACCACGTGTGCTCGTAAACCCTAAATTGATGCAATGATTCTTTCGCAGGAGTTCTAGCTTCGAAACTTCCAAAGCCCTGTTGTGAGTGTGTTGCCTACAGCTTAGTTTTTGTTTYAAGGATAACTGAGGAATATTTGACAGAGCTACACGGTAGATCAGTTTTACCTCTTACAATCGAGAAGTGAAAGAGCGAAATGTTTGCGAAAAAAAAGATTTTTTTTTCTCTGGATTGCCAGTAAGGCCATGGCGCTCTCCCCTCAATATTCAATTAAAACTCTGCCCTAACCAAAGTAGAGCGAAATATTCCGTCTGCTTAGCAGGAATCTTAAAGTTCTTCCTCTTAAGTAGTAGTATTAATTCGTCGATCGAAATGACCTAAAATTAATAAGAGAATTCTCATTGCAGGGTGCGCGATTTTTATATCTTCATTATCGGACGTTGTTTACTTAGTAAATAATACGACTTAAGTCGATATTAGTATAGCCGTTCTTGTGTTGTTGAATGCACCTTCCGTCAGTGGAATGCCGTTAGAGTGAATTTTCATTTTTTTAAGGAACTTTAGATTGTCTAAACTACTTCTTTTAGGGCGATATGAACCGATTTCTCTTTCATGTAAGCGAGAGGAATTTCAGGCGGTGGAGGGATTTATCCTTTGATGAGATCATCGCAGATCCGTTTCATACTTTT
>NW_017537601.1:1013166-1063101 GCF_001853355.1 Bactrocera latifrons | reverse complement strand
TTTATTTCGACAAATGGTCATTTAAAAAAAATATATTTAACGAAATCTGTTTATTTTTTAATTTCAGAGGATCCAGTTCAGAGATATTGTAGTCATAGCAAAGCGCCTTTTTTGAGAGAAGCTCACGGAGATCAGCAGTAGTTCTTTTCCAAATTTTTACAAGTAGTAAGTTAAAAGATACCATAATATATATACAAATTTTTAGATCAATAAATTTAAGTTTCATCAAGAAAAATTTTGGAAAATTCTGAAAAATTCATTTTTTCGGCCTTCTAACTGTGTATAGTGTCTTAATTTTTGACGTTCTACTTACGCTTTCTGCTTGACAACACTACAGAGGCAGAGGGAAACTCAATAAAATGACAATGGAATTCACGACATAATTTCTGTGGCACAATAAAGTGTAACCAACTAATAACATTGGACCACCTAACGTAACACAATTTTAACTAGCTGTTATGGAAAGAAAACCCTAGAAAACATGTGACAAAATAATTACCGMAAAGCCAGTTTCGGGAAGCATATAACAAGCAAAGGTTGTGGCAGAGTACTGACCTTAATATGATGCTTTAGACTTTCAACTTTACATGCTCAGAGTTTATTCTGAAATTGTAAATTTTATTCACAGAAATTTCCTAGTTGTTTCACACTCAGCTCKGACAAATTTTTCATCATTAAATGATCGATTTATAGTATTTTCTTTCAGAGCCTTTGCCACAATTTTTGAATAGCGAACAAATGCTTGTATTGATTTCTCTAAGCTGTAATGTGCTTTTATTTTCTTGAACTAAAAATATCGTTAAATGGTAAGTTTCATAATTATTACTTATTTTTTAGGAAATAACGAAATCTCAAATAAATTTTGTTGCCATTTGAGCTACGAACAATTTGAATTGAATTTCTCCTATTTGTTTGGGAAATATTGTAGCAAATTTTGGTATGATTTCACCTCAGCAATACCTAAGTCTCGTATAATAAACTAAGTTATAAAAAACTACACCATCTTAATACTCACTTACAATACACACATAACATATATCGCCAAGTTTCGTGTAAAAATTGCCACAATTCACGTGAAGCAAATGCCATTTGTTTAACTTACAACTAACTCGAGGGAACAGTGTAACCACCAAAAAAAAAAAAATAAACACCAACTGGAACAATTCCGCTAACCACGAAAGCGGCGAGTTGACTTTTTTCTTCATTCACGCCAGTGGCCTGCTGTTGTTGTGGWTCAGCAGCGGACATTGTTGCTAGCTCGTAGTTGCTGGTAACACCTGCTAGCACACCCCTAAGCGTGTTGCAGTTGAGTTACTTTTTTCTTTTGTTAGTCATTTTTTCATTATTTTTCGCTACTTTTTTAATTTCTTTTCACTGCGCACATCATTTAACTACGTCACTTTTATTTATCTCCCACGCGGTTCTACACGTCGTATGAGTAACTTTACGTGCAGCGAATGCAATTTCGCAGTTAACAAGATCTGAGTGCATAGCTCGCTTTAATACGCTTCTTAATAGTGCTTAACAACTTTTCAGCGGATATTATGGTAGACAACAACAACTAAGAAGTCTTACAAGAACAAGAGCATATCTCAATATTAACAATATTTCCTTGAACACAACCGCTAGCATGCGTGCCCTTCATTATATATAATATATAAAAGTTGTTGTTACAGAAACATTTAGTTTTCCTGGTATCATTTGCAGCAGCGCATGAAATTAAGTAATTTAAACTAACCAAGCCGGTCTGAAGCAGTACAAGCAAGACAATGGCGTCCAGTAGTTGGTGTTGCAGGCTTCGTTACGACGCACGAGTACAAACAAAGCGCGAAGACAAAGCGCTGAGATAGTAAACACAACACTGTGTACACGTCACAACGCAATGGCAATCGGTGACAACTGCACCTGTTGCCACGTGCCAGCAAGGACATTAAAGTTGGTCAACGAAGGTCTACACGCCAGCAGCAGGCAACCATTGAAGCATGCAAAATGTTAAAAAGAAGAAGTAAATTTTCAATTTTCGGCCACACACGTATTKTACACTAAACAAAAACAGCTTAAGTCATGTTTGTTAAATTTTGAAAGGAGCAGCATTTTTTTGCAGCATTGATTTTTTTTCGCTTAAAGCCTTACTTTGAAGTCGTACTTGTAGTATTGAAACTTGTCAGCTTTTAATAAAAACATAACAATATATTGACCTCTAAACTCTTAATACAAATAATCAGCATTAAACATCAACACTCTAATTTAAGTAAAGCCATTTTCAAAGTAAGTCCCACTGTATTTCATGATAAAGGGACGGCGAGCGTGACGCAATGCGCTGTGTCCTTGTTGATTTTCAATTTAACTGTAAGCGCAGGGGTCAACGCTTATTTGCTTTGCTATTTCGCTGCTTCACTTCGCTTCTCTTCACCTATCTTCCGCTCTTATTATATTTTTAGCTTATTTTTTGCATATTTTCTTTAGCTTTACTTTGGTCCTTTATGTGCGCCAGCCAGCCGGTAATGGCGCTGCAAGTGCATTTTACTTTTTATTAAAACAACCATTGACCATAAATCGCATTGAGCACTATTGAAAGTAATTAACAGAAATATTAAACTCAATTGCGCGACTGTGGGGTAAGTGCAGCGACAATTTAACGCATAAGTGGGGAACATAAAAATGTCATAATTAAATTCTGCAAAGTGCACAGCGGACCGCCGCTTGTAGGTACGCGCGTTGCGGAAATTAATATTTTTTTAATTATTTTTCTTCCACATAAAAATGTCACTGCTGAATTACGACTGAAGGTAATTAAAAATTCGCGCAGGAATGATGCACTTGCTGCTCTTCAACCATTTGGTGAATTAGTAATTTGTTTGTAAATGGACTTCGGATATTTGTTTATATTAAAAATACGATTTTAGATTAAATTTGAACATCTGTTAACAATAATTGTGGCATAACTCATTCCAACGATTAACTGAATAAATTTCCAATATAACTGAATGMCGATAGGTGTCGCTACAATCAGCYCCTTTTCATGCTGTMAARAGCAGCTTTGAAATCGACGAAGAGGTGKKGTGTSTCGATTCTCCTTTCACGGGTCTTTTCTAAGATTTGGAGCGTGATGCATTTTTGCTGGGTTGTTTATTTTCTAGGTCCAAAGCCAYATCCCATSYGTKTGTTAACGGTGGGCTTTAATCTTTCACACAACACGCTCTATAGAACCTTATTAGATTATASRGTCTCCCTTTTTGTGGATTGCGCGGAGCACACTTAAATTCCAATTGTCGGGCATACTGTCATTCGACCTTATTCTACAAAAAAACTGATACATGCTGCTTATCACTTCTTCGTGGCCGTATGTGTAAAGCTTGGTCGGCCATCCATCGGCCTCAATCGCTTTATTATTCCTTAGACGAATAATTACCATTCGAACTTCTCAATGGTTRRGCATTGGAAYGTTTGCTGCRTCGTYATCGGKTTTACCATATCCTGGTGTAATGCTTTCACTGCCATTTTTGTATGTTCTGGGCATCAGTCACTAGATCACCTCTGGCGGTTCCACAAGAGTATGCTCCGGTTCTGAAACCTGCTGTTAGTCTCCGCATCTTTTCGTAGAATTTTCGAACATTACCCCTGTCGGCCAGATTGTCAAGCTCTTCGTACTCACGCATATCTCTGTTTTTTGTATGAAAATGTGTCGCGCTTCCCTCTTCAAGTCTCAGTATCTATACCATTAAGCACGTATTGCGGTCGATTGTAACGTGAGGTAGGCTGTCCGCTTTCTGTCTACTGCGACACGACAGTGTTCATCGTACCAGCTCTTTTTTTTTTTTTTTTGCGTTTTCCGAAAACCGATGGTTTCGTTTGCAGTCATACGTAAAGAGCTAGACATGCGTCCCACAGTTCCTTGATACTGAATCGAGTAGATGAAGAACTTTGCTTTGATGCGGMTTGTGGCTAGACATTCAACCACCGGGGTGAATGCCAAGACTCGGCGGCGGAGTATCGCTTCCTTCCCAATTAAGAGACCGGACATTGTAAGTGCATGCCCTGAAATCATATTCCTTATGTTTGCTTTGGTCGTCATCAAAAAGGGGATTTCTCTTCCGAGGCTGTTGTCCAGTTTTTATTGGAGGCATCTTTTACGTGGCGAGCACAAACCTGGGGACGGATGATTCCCAATAAAGATATATGACTCATCGCCAGTAACAGCACATTTCATGGCATCCTGTTGGTCGGAAAGCATTGTTTCAAAGATGTTAACCCGACGCGGTTCTTCGAAAAAATTGAGGATTATTTCAACAATCATGCTTTCACTTTTCTTAGACCCAAATAACCTTTCAAAATGATTTTCACTCGCCCTTTCGATATTCTAACTTTAAGAGATTAAAACGATTTTTTGCTACGTCCAAGAAGAGTATTAAAACAGCTAGCTCATTTCTTCGCTTTGCAATTTTGTATGATATCATGATTAGTAGTAAGCCTTGCGAAAATCACAAAATAAGAATTTCCCATCCACTAATATTTTTCCCAAAAGACTCAAATATTTGAAAATATTACAGCAAATTATAATTACAAAAATAACTGTTTTATTTTGTACATAAATTTAGTTGTAAATAAAGTGATTAAATACTAAACCGATCGAAAGAAGCATTTTCTTCAACATTGGCAAATTTATAATTTCGATTTAAATCGTTTGCAGGAATTAAAAAAATCCCAACGACCGCTAAAAATTACCTTATATATATTGGTTTCTATGCACATATAGATATTCAGAGCAATATGGGCACTAGTGCGTGCAAAGAAGCGCCATAAAGGTGCACCATTTTCTGTTACTCATACGCAGTGTGACCTCACAGAAGAGTTGCCCAACCAAACTACAATAAAATTAAGCCACGCAGCGAATTATTTGAAGTGAAAATTGTATGCTYGCGCCATTATTAGCAGCAGCATAACCAAAATAATATTTATGTGAATGCTAAGTATAAGYAAGAACAACAATAATAACATTAAATGTTGAAGGAAATACAAATGTGARCGTCGCTAGGCGAAACCAAAGCAACGCACTTAGACAAGGTCTAGCTATTGCTGCAGGCACCAGCAGCAGTCGAGCGGTGGTGGAGGATAGAAATGTAGTTATAAACAATTGTAACTGACAGTGGTGCGAACARCGTTGCGGCGCCGCCTACAGCAGTGCCAACAGCGCGCCGAAAAGTGTCGTTTACAGTTAAACAACAAGCAACTTCAGTGAGGGGAAATTGCAAAATTTACGCTACTCACTGCCGTGGCATGCATCAAATGATGTCTAATTAACATATATACCGCATGATAATATTTGTAGGCGTGTGTGTGTGTGCGCTCCTAACCATAGACCTATTTATATGAATACACATGTGTGGGTGTGTTATTTGTGTTGTTGTTATACCTAAAAGTGGAACTAGATACGTGCTTGCGCCTGAAAATACATTCAGACAGCTCGTTAGGCACCACATTGTATATCTTGTGGCAATATACATAYRTAYRTATGTACGTGCAAACATAACTGTGTGTGTGTGTGGGGGGAGGGGGTTTGGTTTGTGTGTCATGTTGAGGGCATAAGCGACAACGTTTGCGTCTACAGTTTGAAATGTGCCAACTGATGGTCTTACCCTGCAGTTATAATGGTGTTGTTGTTGTTACGACAGTTGTTGTTGTAATGCCATTTGTTGYTGTTATTACTGTTTCTGTAAACTTAGAATTCCATGTAAACATGGCTGTTGTTGTTGTCGTTGTTGCTTTTGTTGTTGTAAATTTTGTTGTTGTTGTTGTTACTGTTGTTATTCTTGGGCATTTCAAATGATGCGGCACTGTGAAAAGTGGTAACGCAAGTACTTTGTAATTATAATCATTAGCCAGGCGTTGATGGCGATGACATTGACAGTTGTCGCAGCGTAAATACCGTTGCCTTAGCGCGACGCAAATACCAGCAGCTGCAAYTGCTGTGCATGTGTGTTTGCCCGCCCTTTTGAATAGATCATTAACAGTGAGGCTCATATGCCACACACCGCGCTTGGTTGGAATGGTTGAAATGATGTCAACGCGACAACTGATATTATAGACAAGCGCGTCTGCCATTAGCAGACGTCGTAACTGTCCCTTACAGACACTCAAGCTCCCATCTTGCCGCCATGAAATAGTCATTGTCATTTACACATTATCCGCATGCGGTTATCATGTTGTGTTATGCTATGATATACGCGTTAATATGCAGGCATACATACACACTCATAATATACCTATATACACACAAATAAAGTTACACATCTACCTTATACCTCGCATCTAGATACAAAGTATTGCTATTTAGGCTYAAGTTGAAGTTATGTTGTGCCGTGAGCGCTAACTTCGTGGCCTTTGCTTTCATATGGATTTAGAAGCGGATTTGTTCTATTTAACAGTTACTCAAGTAGGTCATAAGGCCTTGTTCTTATTTCCATATAATGTGATAAAAGAGAGGTGAATGTGTACTAAATGCCTTTAATATCATTTATGATAATGAAAATGTCTTATTTATATAGAGACGAGTTAGTAGATGAACGTTTTTAAAAACCACTATAACTACGAAGTCCGGATCAATCAATAAATAAATATGTCAGCAACATAAAATTTTGCATGCAGGACGGCACAAGAGCTTTATAGAAATGGGTGTCAGAATTGAACGTCGCGCATATCAAAAGCTCCTTTTAGATGAAATCACAAAACTTTCGACCCACTAAACCAATTCCAAACAAATTTGATACATCGAATTATTTTGACATGAATTCGAATAAACCACACGAATATTTTCCACRCAACAATTTTAAATTAGTTCGCTTTCACTTGGCAGAACACAAATCAAGAACCAATCAATATACCTGCATAAATAAATTTTTTTACGATTAGTCCCTTTGAAGTGTGCTTTATCACTAAAAATTGTGCAAGTCCAACCTAAACTACTCAAACCTCCAAGGGTGATCCATTTCGASGTTCCCTACTTTTTTCAAGAAAAAGCACAGAAACTTCAAATTTTAATGGGGAATRTTTATTATCGTTCGAAAAAACATTMCTTGGTATTTATTTTTTSAAATRTTGGCTGCGCTTGCGTCTCAGWTGGGCCATTGATGGTTCAATGATCGATCACTTACTGGTAATTGGAGAATGCCACGCGTGATGTTTTGCTCCAAGGCTTGAATCGAAGCGGAATTGTCCACACAGGCTTTAGATTTTAAATATCCCCACAGGAAATAGTCAATCTTTGTGATATCACACGATCTTGGTGGTAAATTAGCCGGCCAAAAACGTGAAATTATCTACTCACTAAAGTATTATCTCAAAAAATCCATTGATTGATGCGATGTCTCSTAGATCACGGGATTCAATTTCAAGCATCAAATAGTCGGTTTAGTATAATGGCGCGATAACGGCGGCCATTGACGGTAATGTTCACACCGGCATCATTTTCGAAGAAATATGGACCGATAGTTCCACAGGCCTACAAATCACACCAAATCGTTATTTTTTCTAGAAATGATAGCACTTGAATCTTCTCAGATTGTTCTTTATCGCAAGTGTGGTAATTTTGCTTATTTRACATACCCMTTGAGCCAGAAACGGGCCTCATYGTTGAACAAAATTTGGCTCGAAAAMGTCGGACTTTTTGGAACTTTTCAAGAGCCCATAGACAAGCTCTATTTTTTATGCTTTCAATTTAAGAAATGCGAGAAGTCGTTCCACACGTCTAACCGAGTTCCTGCGATCGGCAGCGTATCCACTCTCCATGGTCTTCATTTAAGCTCTCAAACGCGGCTACTAGACATGGCGTATGCGGTTTAATATTGTTCAATAATGAATGCTCAGTCTCCTGATGGGTGCTGGTGTTACTAATTGTGCAACAATGTCCTTTACGAAATTTATTGAATAAAAATAACATATTAATTTTATTTATTGTCTTATTGAGATACAATCTTGAAAAATTGTGCGCTCGAAGCTAACTGGGATTTGTGCRCCGTCTTTAAACGCGTTTTTCTCKAAACTGTATTTTTAAAGTCGGTTATCAMGATTTCTCGAGAACTATTCAACCGATCTTTATGAAATTTTAAATAGATCTTTGAGATACAAATCTTCACAATTTTTCAATTTTCCAAATTTTAATTTCTTTTTTATTTTTTTTTTATTTTTATTTTTTTTTTAAATGTCTGCCAAAAGTTCAATTTTCAGTTTTTTTCGCTTTACCCAAGGTCGGAATTAAGATTTTAACTAAAACACGTATTTTTTCACTTTAGATGATTCTGTAAGGAGTTATCCTGTGAAGGAGAGGTCACAATTGCCGGGTTTAGAATATTCTTTSTTAATGGTGTATGTTTGTAACAATAACAAAAAAATTTGAATCAAATATAATATTTCAATTTTTATATGAGAAAAAATTTTTGAAACATTTTTTGAAAACTAAATATTAAACTAAACATTTTGGRTGAATCAAGCTTGAACGACGCCCAGATCGTCGGTGAAATTATATCCGATTAATGTAATAGGTTGTGAAAAAAGTCTTGCGGTATTTCTTGSGGTATTTTTATTGAATTTTCAATTGTTTATAAAATTTTTTTGGATGACTCACGCCCAGCTCTTGATCGATGTTACGGATGCTACGGCTGCTACTATGCCGGTCTCTTTCGACCACTTCAGCGATTTTATCGCAATTTTCGACGTCAGGCCTTCCGGAGCGTGGCGCATCTTCGAACACCTCTACAACAGAACGAAAACTTTGAAACCATCGTTATGCGGTGGAAATGGAAACTGTATCGGGTCCATAAACWGCACAAATTTTATTGGCGGCTTGAAATGCATTTTTGCCTTTATCGTAGTAGTACTGTAAAATATGCCGTATTTTCTCTTTATTTTGCGCCATGTTTGCAACGCTATAACTCACAAACGACTTAAAAGAAACGACAATCAATCAAACAAATCTTAATGAGCTTTCCAAAAAGCTATAGCATGACCCGATGCGACGAATAAAACTAGAACTACGCGCTCTCAGCGCCAACTAGCGAAAATGCCGCAAGACTTTTTTGACAACTTAATATATCAGCCTGTTTACCTAGCCTATGAATCTACGCTGAAAAGCTAGAAGGATATTTAAGGCAGTTTCAATATTGTGAAATAAAAGGATGTATTCTAGTGGAAATTTACATATAATCTACAAAATCCACAAGTAAGATTTAATATCCCATATTCTTCTTCTACAGATATAAGAATACAACTTTTTAAAGAAAAGAAAGAATTAAAAAATATATATATATGGAGTGMAAATGTGTTGCAACAATACTTAAGCGCAAAATGCACCCTTATGGGCAATACAAAAAACTGCACTGAATAAAGTATTCCCCCTGAGACATGCCAMGCTATACATATACGCCCACACATGTACATAGACGCATATGATACATAATATGTAAGTTAGTGCATGCATGGAAATGAAGCTGGGGAATTAGTAACACTCGAACAATTGCATGCAACACAGATGCGCTTATGTACGTTGTATTGCTGCTGTGGAGCCATAACCGAGCGGAAGACAAACTGAAACTTTGCACTCGCAGTATATCTGAAAAATGATTCAMGATATAACGCTACACGAGTGCAATCTGAACATACATGTATGTGCAACCGCTTTAATATGCACACAAAGAGATAGCGCATATTGCAAGCAACCGCTTTCGTGGCAGCTGAGTTAAAGTTAATTAGTTTTTCTTCGGCATCGGTACGTCAAATTAGTTTCGACTGCAGGAAATAATGTTGTTAGCTTGTTAAACAGTTATYAGTAAGAATGAGCGAACTTGAAGCGTTAATGCGGTATATGTACCGATATTTGATATAAATTGTTTTTTTTATTGTTGGTATTTTTATATTAATTAACAAAGTCACGGAAACATGTTCAAATAAAAATGTATTTATTTTCTTCCAAATAAAGGCAACAAATTGTTCTAGTGCTACCTCCAGTGACTGTCACACTGAATACTTTCGGAACAGCGGCGATAAGAAATTGAAATTGCATAAGGTCAAGAATTTAGCACAAGGTTAAGATCGCGGTTCCAYTAATGCGCTCACCAAAACTTAATTTCAATAAGTCGATTATGTCGCTGGCTGTGTGACATGTAATACCGTCTTATTCGAATCGAAGATTGCCCACATCAACAACCTAAAATCGAGGTATAACATACCTAAYAGTAGCTTTTTAAAAATGTAACGCAGAATCACTTCTGCTAACAGGTGMTACTTTAAATTAAGTAAGCAATTGAAAAGTCGTGTTCTCTCCCGACGAACGAAACCCAAACTATACAAGTCCCTCATTATTCCCGCGCGGAGGCATGGATAATGACATCATGTGATGAGTCGGCCTTAGGTGTGTTCGGAAAGAAAAGTTTTGCGGAAGATTATAATGACAGAGCTCAGCGAATCAAGAGACAATGGTTGCGTTGGCTAGGTCATGATGTTCGGATGGTAGTGGGCACTACACCTTTGAAACGTTTTGATTCACTACCCRCCAATGGAAACAGAGGAAGAGGAAGACGTTCAMTCCATWGGAAATAMYAGATGGAGAAGRACCTGTCTACATTTKGAATCCAAAACACSGACTGGKGYGCTGTTATAAACTCGTCTATAACCACGTAGGCGGTGTCTATGCCAATAAAGAAGAAGAAATACGACAACTTTGTTTATTAACCTATCCTAACAATCAAAAGAGAGCTTCATCATTTTTGGCAACTGATCGCAACTTTTTAGAAGATATTCGCCGTCTAATGGAAAAAGACTTTAGTTTGTCCCTAACCGAGCTTGCTATGAAACACATGAGAATAACAGAWGGTACTAAGAATTATATAATGTTGCTGGGCATAAATAAAATAACTGAACCCAGATGATAGAGAAGTTTTAATGTTCTCATTTAGCATAGCGACTCTCACATCTCTCGATCAGACTAACTCTGTGGAATGAATACAATGGTATCGAAGCCATAGTTAAGGTTGTTATGAGTCAGTCGAGCTCATAGAAAGGTGTTGAGCACACTTGCTTGCAATGGTAATTTCTACWGACTCCTTGTTTTAAAGTGACTGAGTAGGGGCTTCAAACACGTATATGTTATAAAATCGTGTTTAAAAAATTTAATAAAACATGTGATTAGGTAATTTTTCGAAGAAATACACTTTAAGCACAAATTATAAAACTACTCTGATTTGAGGAATTTAAATATGAAAAATARAATATGGGCGAACGAATTCGAGTCAGTAGTAAAATAATGACAGATGCTTCAAATATACGTATATATATGTATTGTGGTTCTACTAAACAAATTTGAACCAGCCGTTACCAGAGAATGGTTACTGAATTATTGTTATGATTATTTTTTGCACTCAAGAGTTTACTACGATTTTTGTGATATCAAGGAGGAAACGACTCAAACTCTTTAGAACCTGTAACGATATGAGTATCTCAGTTTTTGTGATTTCGATCTAAAATTTCAAATACATTTTTTTTTATCCCTATGAAGACATCTCATTTGTCGGAATCTCCGAAAGAGAAAACTTTTTTATTTGGCAAGAGATATCTTCACGAAATTAGGTATTGTCCTATTATCAACGCTCCATCTGTGAGCTYGGCCCACTACAGTATATAGCTACCATACAAACTGTTCGATAAAAATCGTTTATGAAGGATTTTTTAACGGGAAATCTATGTTGCGGTACTTTCTTCAATAGCCTTTATTTGACAGATCACCCGTGTGAGTCAAGCTGTCAAGCTGTCATGATATTAGATCTGTCTCTTATACACATCTACATTTGGGAAGAGTAACCTGAAGTGATTCAAGAGCTGCCATTTCATGCAGAAAACACAACGCTTTGGTGTGGTTTGTGGGTGGGTGGGGTCATCGGTACATATTTTTTTCAAAACGTGATAACCGAGGATTTTATTCCAGAAATTGAAGCTCGTTATCTCTGAGATATTTGGTTTCATCAAGACGGCGCCGCTTCACACACATCACATCAATCACACTTCATTTATTGACAGAACACTTCGATGAGCAGATATTTTCACGTTTTGGGCCGGTTGATGGTCCACCAAGATCGTGTGATATCACACCGTTATATTTTTTCCTGTGGTTATAAATAAAGTTTCTATCTGGGATTTAGCCGTGGCCAACATTTGAAAGAAATAATGCTTTAAAAATAAAAACCAAAGAATGTTCTTTCGAATGATAATAAACATTCCCCAGTAAATTTGGAGATTCTGTTTTTTTTTTCTCTAAAAAAGTAGTGAACCTCAAAAGGGATCCACCTTCGGTTTCGAAGCAATAACGTTTTTTTTTTCCTGTCTTATATTGAAGACAAGTCAAATGTGAGTAAAAAATTTGAAATTAGTTGCTATTTGCGTACCCCCTGGTGATGAAAATAATGGTGATGAAATGATATCTTCTTAATATATTTTAGCTAGAACTTGCAAGACTGCAATTTAAATTCTTCTCCAAACTACTCAGTGAACTTTGGAAAATTCAAAATTTGCAAAAAAAATCTTAAAATTTATCACGAAAATATACCATGCCACCCGAAGATAACATGTTAATTTTACTTAGAATTCTCTTAACATCATATTATTTTGATATACTGCAAAAATTTGATATTTAAACAGAAATTCTGGGAAATTAAAAGTAAAAATTATGCAACAGTCTTCACAAAGTGCGCAATCATATTTGTGAAATGTGAAATTAAAATTGCAAATACGAAGAAGCGCCGACAGATATACATATGTACATGTGAACAAGCAAGTGGCTAACAGAAAGTGCAAAACTTGATGCAAAACATATGAACACACGTATAGCAAGCGCCTTCATTAGCATGTGTGTGTAGAGCAAGACTCGCCTGAAAATTTGTAAAAGTAAGAACAGTCATAACGCACACATATGAGCACATAGATAAATGAAAAGCATAAAGCGCATGGCAAACACGAGAATTAAAGCGCAAAAGAAACTATGCAAAGTGAAAGCTGCTGAAAATAATTTGCAATTCAATTGTAATTCTCACTTAATGAAGCTTCAAGCGCAGTCGGAACAAGTTCAGAAAACTGCCATTCCCAGTGTTGCAACTGCAACAACAACAAATACATRCATACGCGCATAAGGTAAAATAAAAAACATCACACATTTTGTATGCGAATGAGAATACTGTGTGCGATAGCAAAGAGATTTTCTCATTTACAAACACACACATACAAATATTCACAAGAAGAAGAAGAAGAAGAAGTGAGGAAAACAAATAGTTTCGACTTACCTTTCACTTTCATTTTAATTTCCTCTTTTATTCGATTCCACATATTCGTATTCATGGAATTTGCTCTCGCTTAATTTCTTATTCGGCTTCTGCTTGCGGATTGGAAGTGAGTATATGTGTGTACGCTTGTCTGTGTGTGATTGCAAATTTTTCACGTTAAAAACTGTGTGACCGCTTGCTGATTTTTAACTTATTGTTTGAYTATTTTCTTTGTTACCACTTTAATTTCGCAGGAAGTGTGGATGCAAAACTGAAAATAGAAAAAGTAATTAAAGAATATAAATTCTTAGAAATAAAAATAAGCGGGTAGAAATAGGAATGCGGCAACATGAACTTTGCTCAAGGTAATTAGTTCATTGGATCGCTGCATTCTACTCAAATTGCGCAGTCGCGGAAGTGCTTGTTTTCGCAACAACGCATACTTGGCGCACGCGAGTTCCATTGGTTCAATGCTAGAACGCAATAGAGATAAGACTCGGTCTCATTCCGAGTAAGCTCATCGTCTTTGTTGTTGCCAGCAATTCCGCTGCGACCAGACACACAAACAAATCTGATCATTAAGTAGTTTGATGTTATGTCTAATGAGGACACGCAGTGCCTGTGCCAGATTGTTGGGCAGTTTCGACATCACAATCATAAACCCACTTCTCATTTGTAGTAATGATGTGTTTGATATACATATATATGATATAAGGTACTCAGCTGGAGGATAGAGTCATGTGTAGAAGTTCACGCAAGTGAAAAAAGTTCGCAGAGCGCCATTCAMTTGGGGGTGGCCAGACACGATTAATTTGGCTCAAGCGGCTCATGACTTTCGCTCTTTGAYTATCCTCTGGGTAGCCAAAAACCATCCGTTTGAAGGCGAGCTAAAGTGGGAAAGCGAATCAGTACCCATCGGGGGGAAACAAATAAAGAGAAAAACCTCCAGTCCGTGGGAAAGGCCAGGTGAATAARGACCTACACTTGGAATCTCCAAACAGCGAAGAGGAAAAACGACTGGCGCGCTGTTGTAAACTCGACTCTAAGCGAGCAAGCAGTACCTATGCCAATAAAGAGAAAGAAGTTAATCAGCTATAATGTCAAGCACAATAGCCTCTACCCAAAGTCCTTTTTGCAAATGATTTAAATTTTGCGGTAAGAGCTTAGCATKGACACGCGCCATACCCAAGACATTAAMMAAAATGTGTTAAGTTGATCCRTAAGAGATAATGAGATCCTCYGTCATCTTTCTGACGGCCACAGGACGACTTTAAAATACTGCTTCGTTTACTTTTTCAATGTTATTATTATTAACAGAGGTAGGTAGATGGACAACTCGCATTTGGCACGTATTTGTTGGTTTCAACATCTTCGCTGAACATATTTTGCCACTTAAATACTTGTGKTCGCAACAAAGAATTAGATTACAATTTGGTGCTGACTTCACTTATTTTAGAAATTTCGAAAAAGGATGCATCCATCTGTTCTAATCTTCCTCGAATGATAGTCTCATCAATTATTCGAGAGATTTCAAGTTCAAACTGATACTATGTAGCTTTTCAAAAGAATATTTTTCTTATAAAAATTCGGTTAGCAAACGAGACTACGCAGAGTATAATTATGATGACCCTTCAAAAAAGTAACGAAAACCTTATTCTAACCCAAACTTATCTTAAAATCCAAATTTCATTTATTTTCATGCAATTTTCTTGAAACATTAAAGGACAATAACTTACGGAAGTGTCTCGAGAATAAAAGCAGAATCACAAACATAAACTTCGATGTTATTTACATATGTGAATATGTAGAAAGTTGTTTCCAAAAATTCCAACCTATTTACATCCACACAAACATATACTATATCGCACACACGTGAGCGGCAACACAAATATTGCAACTTTGTAAAGTAAAGTTGAAACTGAAAATCAAAGCAAACATTCAATGCATGTAACGGTTGGGGTAAAAGTAACTTTCAACTTAAAGTCAAAGTTCATGTCTGCAAGTAAATAGACCTGTATGTGAACGCCCACTAGGTAAAATTTTACTTAGAAGGAAAACTATAGTTATTTTGTGCAGAGCCAAATGGATAAGRTACCGTCTTCTATAAGAGTGTACATATCAGCCGCGCCGTTAGTTGTACATTCTACARAATGGATAAGGAAGCGAAGCAAATGGATTTGATAGACGAAATATCTCCTGTCATAAAACAAACAGTCACCGCACTCGCGCCTTGGCTCCCACGTCACTGTTGACAGTCATAACTTCGAACTCGATTCGTTTATCCTGGAACCGCCATTAACACCAACAAGAACGTCAGCATCGAAAGCCAAGGCAAAATAACTACTGCCAACAGTTGCTACTTCGGACTGAGTAGGCATTTGTAAAAGTAAAGTCATCTCTCCACGAACGAAGATCAAACACTATAAGTCACTCATCAACTCCGACCTACTGTATGTTTCATGGATGATGACAACATCTTATGATCCGAGAAAAAAGGCTCTGCGGAAGATTTACGGTCCTTTGTGCATTGGCAACGGCGAATACCGCAGTCGGTGGAACGATGAGCTGCGCGAGATGTACGATGAAGATCGTAGCAGATCATTTTTTATACTGTCAGTTGTTCTATTCCATTGCAAATTAAAAACAAACTCGACTAGTATAATCYTCAGATCGGTTTATAATACAAATACTTCGAACGTGCCTCTTTGGCGCTTTTGTAGAAATTTCATCAAATCACATGCATTTCAAAGAGGTCTCCAAATATGGTAAGAATATGCCCGTTGGGTTGTATTGCAGATTTGACCGCCCCAACAATGATTATTTTACAGAGGTTCTGAACTTAAAGCTGGTTTGACCTAACTCCGTTAAAGAGGCGAATTTCGATTAGTTTCTTGGCTTACCAAGTACGAGGGAACCAAACGAAGTTCACGAGTGCCCTGCCTGAAATCAACCATCGACTCACCGAGTATGTTTTGAAAGATTTCAATATTTAGATAAATAAAATGCGGGCTTATTCTGGTTAAGTGGACTTGAGTGTCCCGAATTAAAAATTATATTTATATTCCAAAGAATTTCCAATATAAGTTTTGTAGCAAACAGAAGCTCTTGAACTTTGTTGCAAGACTTGGAAGGCGATCTCTTAAAAATTTATCAAAACGTTCATATATCGACAAAGTGTCTTAAGCTCAACGCAATTGTTTTTATTACACCTTGTTCGTTTGAAGGACTGCCAAGAGATTCAAGTTATTTCAAACTTAGTTTTGAGAAAGCTTGGCAGTTCAGAAGGAAATATCACGGTAAATCCACTTCTTTCTGACAACTTCCAACAGCGAGTTAATGGACCATGGGCTACTCCAGCTCACAGATGAGCCAGCATGATCTTCTTGTGTGGGCCTCATATAATGACAACGCCTTAAGATTATCGCAGCTATTTTGATTCCACCCTGTTTGAAGGTTTGGCTAGAGATTCAAGTAATTTCATCCTTAGTTTTGAGAAAGTTTGTAAGTTCAGAAGGAAATGCCGAGATGACTCCACTTCCTTCTGACAACTACGTCAGTTCAGTTACTAGACCAAATCTCTTCCAGCTTTCCGATGATCTATCATAGTTATCTCGTACAGGCCTAGTAATTTAACAGCAAAAACGCCCAAACTATTTGGGTTTCCTCGGATTTTCCTACAGGATTAACACAAAACACTGCCGAATATATAAGTATATATGAGTGAAACACAGTTTAGCGACTTTACTTGTGCAACATTTGTTCACATGTGCGTCTTTCAAAGCCAAATTTATGCAAACCCCCACATACAAACATACAAACGCTCACGTAGGTGTTCTTTGATATTCGTCGGTCCAACTTAACATTTGACTTTCAGCACTCAGTGCAACTCCACCTTCACATCAACAGCATGGCATCGATTAAAAGGTTGTCACGGAAATTCCCATATACTTATATGCCACAAAAGTGCAACAGCAATACAACAAAACTGCTTTAAACAGTCCACAAAACATCTTTCTAAGGTGAAAGCGTTCAAGCATCGATCTCTACARTGTTTTTGTCACCCCGATAAGTTGTTAACAACAACAACACCAGCAACAAAGCAAAGATACTTGAAATTATTTTACGCTTTTAACGCATTTACTTAATGTCCTTGCAGCTTACGAGGTAAAGTGACAGCAGCCAGCAACCTTTTCAACCCGCCCGCTTGCCTTTGAGAGCTTGTGCGCTCTCTCTACAAGTAATTTGAAGATTCCTGTTGCATAGCTTTCTAGCGCACATGCCGGCGTAACATATACTTGTATAATGTGAAATTCCCTCCCCGCTTTGGCCACTCAAGTGGTCCCGGCGGCTGCCACTCGTTAAGCATTCCTTTGTAGTAGTCACTTCACTTACAGTTACAATATATAAGAGTGGCACTATATAGGTATATTAGTAGATATATATATGTGTATATGTCTGTGAATATGTAATAATGCTCGGATATTTGCATGTTGCTTGTAGATATTTAATCCTTGCAACTTTATATCAAGCATTTTCGTGGTGACGTTCAGCGCATTATGACCTTTATGCTAAACTCACGCAACCACACACTTGCCTACATATATATGTACATACATGCATACACACATGAATATATGTACTTGACTGTGCTTGCTTGGCATTGAGCACACCCGCACACCCGCACACATGTTGCATGTGAATATTCAGTTTACTTTTTGTTTCCTTTCGCCAAAAAATCTTTGAAAATATCCATATGCAAATATTTTTACGAGTTGATTGGAAAATCTGTGGCTTGCAATTTACGCCAACGGAATTGACTCATAGTGGAAATATTTTTTTTTAAAATAACTTTGGCATTTCGCTATGCGGAATATTAAAATCGCAAGAGGGGAATAGAAAAGAAAAATATAAATTAATATTCAAGATATTTAACGAAGCACACTTTCTTTATTTTTCATAATTTCCTGACAGTTGGTGGCAAAAGTATGCAGCTGTGGCGAGAATTGTTGCAAAAATATGCAATTTGTCTGCTTCGCCTCGTGGATTTTACAGAATTCAATTTATGACTTTGATAGTATTACGCAATGTGAATTCACTTTTCACCGATAAGTGAATAAGTGATCAAAAGGAACACAGAAATACACGTCAATTTCACTTTTCATACACTGATGTGATTTTGATCGTTCAATTAATATTTTACGACAGTTATATGCTTTGGTGGTAAGTCATATATATGTAGTCGAAAAAGTCTTTTCGTATTTCTAATCAAACATCAACTTATATTTTTTATATTTAGAATGAACTTCAATTAACCAAATATTTACCGTCGACCACTTCTTGCCGCTCAATACTCGGCGAAAAACTGCGATAAGTAATTTTCACAGGCTTCTCTTGACGCCAACTTTACTCCATTAAGGAAGTTCTGCATTGACCGAAGCAAAAGGTAGTCAGATGGTGGGTGCATCAAAATTTAATTTCTCAGCCAGTCTGTCCCAGTTATCAAAGATGTGTGTGGTCTAGCGTTGTCCTCATGAAAGACGATTTCTTCTTCAATTTCTGCTGCTCAGTTCGGGCGGTTTTTTTTTTTTTGTTTTTTTTTTTGGTTACTTACTTCAATCTCATCAGTTGTTGGCAGTAAAATGATCAATCAATTCTTCGACCGGATGATTTCTTTCCAATTCCCCCCCAATTCCACCAAACACTCAGTATTACCTTTCGAGGCGTCAGTTCTGGCTTTGCGACCATTTGTTGAGCTTCACCACGCTTGGACCATGATCTTTTACGCACTTTTTTGTCGTATTTTATCCAACTGAAAGCCCCTACGTTTTTTTACTAAGCTGGAATTGATATTTTCCAACGACGAAGCTAATAATGCTGCCCGGCCCGGCTGTCTGTGTAAATGGTCACTTTCGGTATCCTCCTTGGAAGTTGCTAGCTAACTTTGATAGACGAATGACCCGTCGGTATRGATTCAGATAATATTCCCCTCCCCTAAAAAACCTTTTCACGACTTGAGGGTATTCCCATTTTGAAGTAAATATTGAAATCCCACCATGAAGGGATATAGTCTGATTTAGAATTTCGCTCTGTCCTTATCCCTTCCTGCTTCAATTAGCAATACAATTATCGCCAACACGTGTAAGAAAGTTTCTGTTAATCGACCCTTTATGTATGTATACAGTAGATAAGTTATGTCCTTTTGGGACCTTGCACAAAGAAAAGATCTAAAGTCCTTAGCATTCTTATGTGTTCTTCCGCCTGGTTTTAGTATAAACACCGCCTTTGTGTTCATCATTTGAGAAAATTTTTTTACTTCAAAGTGGCTTAAAAAATATTATCAAATATTTCATTCCTTTGAAAATTGCCTGGCAAATATATCTCAGAAAGTCGTGTGAACATTTCAAGTCTATCTGTGAATCTGTGTCGAAGAATTTTTCGTCAACAACTCTGAAAACAGCACTTCGAACAAAATGTGATTCAAATATCCCAGCAATTGAAAATATTTCATCATAAAAAGACTTACATCCGAACAATGTTTACAAATCGATCAGCCGTAGTTGAAAGAGTACACTAAGGCTGTGTGTGTGTGTTATGAGTTCTTGATAAGTTTCAATAAAATCCAACGTTATCGAGCAATATTTTGTTCAGCGATAAGGCTCATTTCGGCTCAATTGGCTTGTTAACATGCTTTATTTCCGCATTTGGAATGAAGAGCCACCTGAAGAGATTCAAGAGCTGTAATATCATCCAAAAACAACGGTTTGGTGTGATCATCGGTCCATATTTCTCCATATTCTTCAGAAATGATGCCAGTGGGAACGTAACCATCAATAGCGACGCCAAAATAACCGACTATTTGATGCTTGAAATTGAAGCTTGTGATCTCGGCGACATTTGATTTCAAGAAGACGGCGCCACTCCCCACACATCGCTTCTATCAATGGATTTATTCAGAGTACACTTCGGTGAGCAGATAATTTCACGTTGATTGGCAACCAAGATCTTGTTATATCACACATATTTTTCCTGTGTATGTAAATTCTAGATAAACGCACGAACGGCTCATCGAAAATTGGACTGAACGGATGGACCATCTGAGACGTAGCCGCRRCCAACATTTTAAAGAGATAATCTTGCCAAAAATGTGGTGTTTTCGAAGAAATTACTAGAGGCATCTGCTCAAAATAGTTTAAGGAAAATCAAGCTGCGAAGTCAGAGCGCTTAAGTTTGATATGGGTTCTAACTATACTAAGTATCCGAGAATAGTCTGGTTCGTCTTCATACAAAATGAGAACTTTTCGAAAAAAAACTTTATAAGAAAATACCCAACAATTTTCTATCCATATCCGTACAAAAAATTCCGGCAATATTCTATGGTTCTAATAGGGAAGCTAAAAGGTAAAAATATTCAGATCGTCTGTATGATTATATAGAAGCAGACCACTTGATAACAAAGTTCTTAAAGASTCAATTGAAAGAACAGAGAAATCACTGAATTTAGAAGAAAAAGAAAAAACGTTAAYTTCGGCTGCACCGAAGCTAATATACCCTTCACASGTGCATTTCTTTTAGTAACTATCGGTCCAGTTTATAGTATTGGGATCTGAACAATTTTGTCGGAGATTATGTTATTACCTTAAGCTGTAATCCATGTCAAATTTCGTGAAGATACCACGTCAAATGCGAAAGTTTTCCATACAAGCCCTTTATTCCGATCGTTCGGTTTGTATGGCAGCTATTTGGTCCGRTATCGGCAGTTCCGACAAATGAGCAGCTTCTTGAAGAGAAAATGACGTTTACAACATTTCAAAACGATATCTTGAAAACTGAGAGACTAGTTCGTATACATACAGACAKACAGACAGTCGGACAGACGGACGTAGCTAAAGCGACTCAGCTCAACATACTGATCATTTAGATATATACTTTATAGGGTATCCAACGCTTCCTTCTGGGTGTTACAAACATCGTGACAAACTTGATATACCCTRTTCAGGGTATAAAAATCACGTATTGRGCCAATTATAAGATGAATAACATTTGAATTCACTAGTCAATCAATTGACATTGATAGTCAAGCCGTTTTTTTTTTGTTATTTTCAGCATTTTTTTCAGCTTTGTCCCTTGCCAAATAGAGGATACAAAAGAAATGACCCAACATTGTCACTGTCACTTATTGACATCTGCAGTTGTAAACGCGTTTGTTCTACCTTGACAGTTACAATAACTAACTGTATTTCATTTAACTGTCTCTATGCATGTCAATCCCACCCCTTACACCTGCAAAAGTGCACATTGGGCGCCACTTTAACAGCGATCCACCACAGCTGTGCCACAGCCGAGCCAAGAGGTATGAGTTTCAAATGCAAATTTCGGAATTTTATTCTTTTATGTAAATTTATAAGCGTTTTGCGCTTTGTACTACACAACACTAATCCAATTAGTGTTGCAAATGCAATTCGCTAATAAAAAGCGTGGCAATCTCCGGCCGTGGCTACTCGTGGCAGCWCTGCAACGCGGTTCCGGTTCCGCCGATTGAAAGGGCAACGTTAACGGTGTTTCGAAATTTCAGCTGTTAATTTAATAGACATTTTTGATGTAATTTTGCGCGAGTGCGTATGTAAGTGGTGCGTCTATCAACCGTCCACCACTGATAAAAGTTCATAACTAATAGCGGCGTGYTCTAATGTAATCCGCTGAAAAGTTAGAAATTCATGYGAAACTCGACACACGCTCTTGTGAAGTTGCAGCAATTTTGTGCGGCTAATGGTAACGACAATGGACAGGTACATGTGCGCAAATAAGCAGACAAGTGCTGGAATTTGTAGCTTCCGCTTTATTACTAGGGGTTAATATAGTTTTGCCAATGCAACACTAATCAAATTGTGGTAACATGTGTGCGTGCTTTTCGTGCTTGTTATTTTGCAGTTCAGCTTCTCTGCAATTCCCGAAATTCGAGGCGCTTCTGAGCAATGGCAGTGTTTTGGACAGGGTGAGTGCATATGAAATTGATGAATTCTAGATTCAAATTGCAAGAGTTTTTGCGGTAAACTAACAGTACTATGCTTACTTTGTTTATAATTTTTATTATTTATTATTTAACTTTCGCCATCAAGGAAATTTATCTTTGGTTAGCATTAATTAATATTTCCCTTCGTTCGGCTTGCACAATGATACTATAGAAAAGATTATTTCGTGTGCACCTTAACAGGTTAAGACTTTATAAAACAACTATGTATAACAAGTAAGAAAGAGCCAAAATAGCACTTATATATCAATCGCCGTACATGCTTTGGTTCGAACATATTCTGCATGCTCTTTATCRGTTCTTCGCCACMGTATTTGTAYAGCTCGGCCTGTAATCCATCGGCCCCCSCTGCTTTGTTGCTCTTYAAACGGGTAATTGCTATTCGAACTKCTTYATGGTCGGGCAATGAAACGTCCGCTCCATCGACGGAATCGGGTTCACCATCTTCTGTTGATAAGCTTCCACTGCCATTCAGCAGCCTCCATAGTATCACAAACTGAATATTACCCTTAAAAATTAAATGAAATGAGCATTTTTTTCATGAAAATTAAGTACAAATTTTGAATGGGAAAGTAAAACAAAAAAAAAAAAAAACAAATAATATTCACAGTATGCGTCATAGCTGTTTACATTTTGAACACCTTTGTGGCAATTTGTGGATACCATGTCTTCTGGCACATTCTGGTCGTTTTTTATTCCATGTATAGTTCAAAATGATTATTTGTTGTCTGTAGCCATTAGTATTTAGAGTATCGCCAGGTTTTTGAAATTCATGATATGGCACAACCTTSCCACCACTCACAGAGATTGTCTTCTTACCGAATCGATCTGTTTTTGCAGTCGATGTTGATGGTTATCCCGGATTAACCTATGATTATGTTCGTTTAGGATTATTAAAGTAAATCCACTTTTTAAYGCTAGTGACAATTCATGTGGCATCTATTTTTAGCATGAAATCTTTTCACACCCCACTCTGACACCGCAATCACTACAGATCAAACAACAGGTGATAATCTGACAAAGCTCGTGTTAATTTTTTAATCGATTCTAATCAAGGTTAATGCCAAGGCGTAAATGCACATTTAGAGAAAATCAAAGCTAGAGAATGTATATTTTTGGATATTTGCGTATCGCTGAAATGTTGCACATTAGAATTTCATGTAATATCGATTAATCGATAACTATACATTTTATTTTATCGAAAAAAAAATGTTATCAAAATAGTCTTAAATTATCGTTCATGTAAATGTATTGTATATAATTTGCACTAATATCGATTAATCGATAACTATACATTTTATTTTATCGATAAAACTTTATCAAAATAGTATTTAATTATCATTCATATAAATGTATCGAATATAACTTACATTAATATCGATTAATCGATAACTATACATTTTATTTTATCGATAAAAATGTTATCAAAATAGTCTTCAATTATCAATCAAATCAATTTATCGTAGAATTTGMAWTTTTTTGAAAAYGTGATATWGRYAAWTCGATAATGATAAATTTTATCTTATCGGTAAACATTTAATCAAAGTTATCTTTGATTATCATACTTATTTGTTTAGTGACGAATTTAAGTTCATATAATATCGGTTAATTGATAACGATTTTTTTATCGATGTAAATATTATCAAAACTGTATTCAATTATCAAACAAATAAATTTATCGGAGAAGAGTATAATTAAAAACGTCAGAAATTATAATTCAAATACAAAAAGACACATTTTACACAAAAACATATATCGATAATTTTATGTGGTGAATTACYGATAATAATTTTAATGAAAATTTATCTGTTTACTAATTTATTACTCAAATTACAAAAAAAGCAAATGTTAATCGATAAATTCAAACTATCGATAAAATGTATTCGCATAATTATCGATTCTTAAATATATGTTAACATAAAATTTTCGAAAAATATTGTTTAAATTCTCTGCAATTAGCATAAAAAATATGACATAATTAATCTTCGATAATTTTCAATGTTTTTTATCGTTATACAATTCCTGTCAATATCATACAATTTCAAATACGATTTATAGAAAAAAATCATTATTTATATAATACATGAATAATATTTCTGCCAAAAGCTGTCCCAATTGTTAAAATTCCCCAATAATAATTCCATCTTCCAACAACAAATATTTACCGTGTAGCTTRCCCAGTTCATTATAATCGCAAACCTGTGTGCTAAATGTGTTTGCGCGTATTCGCTTTAGTCAGCGCATTTATCAAACGCATTCGAATTATTGTGTGCATACTCATACTGTGATTGCATTTGATTCACGCTTGGCGCCTGCAGGTAGGCAACAATAGTGAACGGAAAATGTCATGCAAAAAAACCGGATAGTGATTTAAATGCTACGAGCAGACATGGTGCGGCGTTCGCGCATTTTACACATAAAATGTTGGAAAATTTAACAACATTCAACTTGCCTGAACTACTTAATGCCATAAACTGGCAGCGGTTAGTGCATAATGATAAAGTAAAGCGAAATTATTTTTAATAATAATCGAAAATTGAAATAAATCCCACACAGTGTCAATGAAATTTGGAGTGAATTCGGCAAAGGGTGTGCATTGTATGCGGCCAATGGTTCGATTATGGATTGTGTAAGTGTAAATTGAAACGTATATTTTATTGTATGTGCCCGAAAGCAATAAATTGTTTACGAGTTTATGAGTACAAGCGATTCATTCAAATGTTTCGAAGCGAAATAATATTTTGAGTTTGAACAGGTGGGAATATCATTTGGGTGAACATTCATATATTCAATAGCTTAAAAGCGTACCTTATTTTACAGACGTCTATCCATGCGTTCTTCTATACACACTTGATTTTGCTTTTATGTGTCGCCTTATTGATTTTCTAACAGTTGGTCTGTCGTCAAAGGAATGCCAAATTTAATCCCTTAAATCACAAAAAGCCGAGCTTTCGGATTAGGCTTTGGCATTTTTATTTCAAAGGGAAYTGCTTTGTTTAAAATAACGTTGACAATTGAAGAAAAGCAAGAAAATAATACGCGGTGCTCGTCAGACAAATAGTTGAACAAGACAACAAGATTATTGTACTAGATCTAGAACTGGAAAGTACTATATGTAACGTTTTTTTTTTAAAAGACTTTTCTTTTTTACATAAATTTAAATTTGAAAGCAAACCTTTTTTACGAGTCTGGAAGAAGGCTTAGTATAATAAGTAAAACTTGCCGAATTAGGAGAAGKGAATCTTAAATACTTGAGCTCAAGTATTGATCTCAAGTAATTCTTTTTGATCAATTTTTTTAAACTATATCTCATAAATTAATAGTTCCTAATCTTCCAAATTTGTTCAGGTGTTTGTTAGCTAAAAATCTTACAAATTTGATATTAATAGTATCATCTATGTATCAGTTTACGAACTTTTCAGCAAACCTGTTAAGTCGAGAMATTTTTTTATCCGGAACAAGGTAACGACGAAATTTATAACACCTAAAAGGAAACGTCGGAGATCCAATAAAAAAAATATATAACAGTTGGTCCGCTAACTTTTTCAATAGCTTTTTGTTTTTTGACAGATCGCGTGTGAGTCGTGTCAAGCTCTKCTGTAATTTTTGTTCAGTATTGTTTGGCTTTTCATCATGGCGTCAAGACTTACGCCTGAACAACGTTTACCAATCGTTCARCTTTATTATGAAAATTCACGTTTTGTAAAGAATGTGTTTCACGCACTTCGCTCAACTTATGGTCAACATTATCGACCTACTGAGCATACTATTCACGACACTATCACCTATCTTGAGACATAGCCTTCATTATTGGATAATATTCGTCCGAATAGACCACGTCAAGCACGAAGTGATGAAAACATAGCAGCCGCAGCTGAGAGTGTACGTCGAGATCTTAAATTGAAAGTGGATAGAAATTTCCGCGCCAAAATTTTCTCGGGGTTGATTCCAATTTCTGACTTAATGGATATGTAGACAAGCGAAATTTGCGCATTTGGAACGAAGAACAACCCAACGAAATTCAAGAACTTCAATTTCATCCAGAAAAGCCAAAGGTGGTTTGTGGACGTGTGGAAATGATGCCGGTATGTAACCGTCAATGGCGACGTTTATTGTGCCATTATAACCGACTATTTGATGCCTGAAATTGAAACTCGTGATCTCGATGCCATTTGGATTAAACAAGACGTCGGCACGTCAGACAAATGGCATCAATCAAATAATTTAGAAAACACTTCGGTAACTTCACGTTTTCGGCCGGTCGATTGCCCACAATGATCGTATGATAACGCACCGTTAAATTTTTTCCTGTGGATATATGTAAAGTCTAAAATTAATGCGAGCAATCCTGCTTCGACTTWGAAGCAAGACATCACTCGTGTCACTCGCCAGTTACAAGTCGAAATGCTTGAACTAGTCAGTGGAAATTTGACTCAACGGATGGACCGCGTGAGAAATAGGCGCGACCGATATTTGAAGGAGATAATCTTCAAAACATAAAWACCAAAGAATGTTCTTTCGAATGATAATAAACGCTCCCCATTAAATTTGGAGTTTCTGTGTTTTTTCTTTAGTAAAGAAGGGAACCATGAAATGGTGAAAAAAATGAAAATAATTAGCATGACGAGCTGAGCCAATTTATGAATGTTCGTCTGTTGGTACGGACGTTAACATACCACTTAGGATATAATTGCCATATACACTGAACTATCAAAATCAAGGTCTTGCTCGGGAAACTACCTGCCATACAAATCGGCCGACCAAATTTAAGTATTTGTTTAAAAAACCGAAGATAATTTTTTCTTTCGCTTTAGTCGGCCTGCTTTCTTTAAATTTAGTAAATTTATTCTGTTGCTAAACTATGTGCGGGAATAATAACCACCTTCGAAGTTGTCTATAAAATCAAACTATATTGTCAAGAACTCTTAATCCGGACTGAGAAATAGAGTTTTCTTCGAGCGAAACGAAAAAGCTTATATCCTATCCATAAGTATTTCATAACGATTGTTTTCAGAAATGTGGGTGCTAGCTAGATATAGTAAATTGCCACTGGGGTGGTTCGAAGTAAATATTTCGAAAATGCTGGACTTTTCCATTTTTTTAGCTATCCATAGTGAATAAAATGGGCATAATTTCTTAGAGGGTTCATTTAACAAATAAATATTTTGTATTCGTTTCCATGATCCAGTTCCGTTATTTCTCAGAAACCTGGCGTAGCTTATTATCAAAGTTGAATAACATAGACTTCTCTTGGTGCAAAAATTGTCGCTAAAATCAGCAGGTTTTCAGGCCAATGAGTTTTATTATCCCTTTAAGATAATTTTGTAAAAACATGGATCATATAATCGAGTAACTTTACCAAATTCCTACTGCTTTCGGAATTATACAAGTAGTTAATTATATTTCTAGACGTCCTGAGATGTTTTAAACTTTTTGTGTGCCCCCTATATGCCCTCCAGGTGGCCCTTGCCCTTGAATTATCATTAATATATATTATTTATAACATATATAAAAACATAAAATTATCAGCCAAATTTAAATATGCGCGTTTATTTTCAGGTAACCCCCGACATGGCACATCTCGTCAACCCCTATTGGAGTAAATTCCCACCAATGGATTCARCAATGAGTCAAATTTTGGGTATTTTCACATTGGCGCTACTACTTATCTCCGCATGCGGCAATGGCGTTGTGGTCTTCATATTTGGCGGCACCAAATCGCTGCGCACACCCGCTAATCTGCTCGTATTGAACCTGGCGTTCTCTGACTTTTGCATGATGGTCTCACAGGCGCCGGTCATGATCATCAATTTCTATCACGAGACCTGGATACTGGGACCGCTGTGGTGCGACATTTATGCCATATGCGGCTCKATGTTCGGCTGCGTGTCCATTTGGTCAATGTGCATGATTGCGCTGGACCGTTATAATGTTATTGTGAAGGGCGTTTCAGGGCGACCAATGACGATTAAATTGGCGCTGATGAAAATCATTGCCATTTGGTTGTTTGCAACTTTTTGGACACTGGCACCGTTAATGGGCTGGAGCAGGTGGGTTAATATGTTGGTGTTGCACGCAAATTAATAACTGTTAATTGAATTTCTCATTACGCCATCACTTACATATATGCATGCAGATATGTGCCCGAAGGTAATTTAACCGCCTGCTCCATCGATTATATGACGCGCGATTGGAATCGACGCTCTTACCTGCTCACCTACTCYCTACTCGTCTATTTTACGCCGCTCTTTCTCATTTGTTATTCCTACTGGTTCATCATTGCGGCTGTGGCTGCGCATGAGAAGGCAATGCGTGAGCAGGCGAAAAAGATGAATGTCAAGTCGTTGCGCTCCTCGGAGGATTGTGAYAAGAGCGCCGAGGCGAAATTGGCCRAGGTGGCATTGACTACAATCTCATTGTGGTTTATGGCATGGACACCTTACTTAATTATCTGCTATTGCGGCCTCTTCGAAGTGGAAGGTCTGACGCCGTTGAATACTATATGGGGTGCAACATTCGCCAAGACCAGCGCGGTTTATAATCCGATTGTATAYGGTATCAGGTGAATCGTTAAATATACATTGCGTGTACACGGCAATAATGTGCCAATGATAACTGTTAATAATAATTTAATTACTTATTTTAATTACAGTCATCCCAAATACCGTTTGGTGTTGAAGGAGAAGTGTCCATGTTGCGTATTCGGTTCGACTGAGGAGCCCAAGCCCGACGCACCAGCRGCGGAGAGTCAGGGCACAACCGAGGCTGAGTCGAATGCTTAGCGGGTAGAGAGAAGCTTATCCATTATAATAATATTTACCGATTAAATAGTTCCTGTTTTTTTTGGTTATGAACGATATACAAAAAAATTATAAAACGATATGAGCAAAATACTTGCTGAAATATTAAAATATTCATGGCGAACAGCTAATAAATTAGCATAAAGAAAGTRTATTCTCATTTCATCTAATATAATAAAAATGTTCAATGTTTTTTCTGTTATAGGTTGGCCTTCCATTCTAAAACCCCATATGTTTTAAGCCTTCCAAGGCATGACCTTCCGTAAGAGAGAGTCAAGTTATCTGCTCACCGAAGTGTTCTCTYAATAAATCCTTTGATTGATGCGATGTKTGGGAAAGTGGARTCGTCCCGTTAAAGCCAAATGTCGTCAAAACCACGAGCATTATAAGCACAGCAAATTGTTACGCATCTCTTGTAGGACTGCTAACTAAAAACTCCAAATCAAATTATCTCTTCCTACAGTTTTGCTTCGTAGAAGTTTCTTTTCTTCTGACACTACGTTGAATACTTTGAAAACTGAAAACTCTGAGTGCTTTCGAAAGACATATCCAGTGACTGTTTCTTTTTTTCTCCGTGAACTTTTTTGGTGTTGTCTTAAAATCCAAATTTTTCGGATGTGACCTGAGGTGTATACAGTGTTAATTTTGATATCGATGACATTAGGTATTTCTGTTCTGTTTCTTACTTGTTTTTCGACCATTGGACACTTTTTAAGATCCAGTACCCGAGCTATTTAGTTTTACTTCTGAAATACAGTGGTTTGAAAGCTTATTTAATATCAAATATTTCGGATAAAATTTTCTCATTTTCGACAGAGCAGTTGATGTTGCGGAAAATTTTTGTGCACAGCAAATCAGTTTTGTGGGGGTTGCCAATTTCAGACATAGCATCATAATTCCCCATTCAATTATTTTTAAAACATATATCTCATGCACAAATTACTTGCGGACCTTGTGCTCTAAGTGACACTGATTAAGTTTAACCTTGACGATGGGCTTTAATCCTTTCCTCGACAGGCTCCATAGAACCATCGGTTTTCGTACCAACAACGCTCGGTACATAAATCTTCCTATAAAAGCTTCAGACTTGACAAATGAAGATATATTAAATTATAAAGTTAAAAAAAAACTTGTCAGAGAAGAATTGCACTTTTTTGATGAATTTATTAAACAACATATTATGATCCTTCTTCTTCTTCTTGCTTACTGTCGTTTGTTCTTTTCCCATTTTGGCGCCAATTCGAGATACTATGTACAGTCTGGTCTTTCTCCACCTGATCTCTCYAACGGAGCAGAAGTTTCTCCTCCTGTGCTTCCACCGGCGGGTACTGAACCAAAAACCTTCAAAGCTAGAGTGTTATCTTCCACCCAAACTACATGACCTAACTAACGCATAGAGACAGTTCCTTTTCATGCTGTCGAAGGCGACTTTCAAACTGACGAGGAGATAATGTGTGTCGAACTTCCTTTCACGGATCTTTTCCATGATTTGGTACTTGGTGATAATCTGGTTCATAGYAGATTTTCCAGGTCTAAAGTCATTCTGATTAGGTTCAATCGGTTTGTTGACAGTAGGTTTCAGTATTTCAYACAGTACACTCGATTAGACCTTATATGCGATATTAAAGGTCMTTATCCCATTATAATTGATGCAAATTTTTTTCGATTATGCTGAGCATATTTATGTTTCAATCGTCGACCAGTGGAACATCTATTCCATCGTCAACGATTTAACTGCTAGTCAGTCACTATATCACCTCCGGGGGTTCTACAAGAGTTTACTCCGGTCTTGAARCCTTCCGTTAGCCGCCGCATATCTTCGTACAATTTTCAAGCATTTCCTCTGTCAGCCAGCTTCTCAAGCTCTTTATACTCACGTATTTACGCTTCTTTCTTTTTTGGTCTGCATGTACTTCTCACTTTCCTCTTCAACTCTCGGTATCTATCCCATCACGCTCGTATTGTGATCGGTCGCAACATTGCGAATTACGTTGTCCGCATTCTCTTCACTGTGACATGACGATCCTAATGGTATCAGCTTTTCTTTCGACCTTTTCGAAAACTAGTAATTTCGCTTGCAGGTGTTTATAAGGAGCTTGAGATGCCTCCCACAGTTTCCTTATACCGATTGCTGATGAATGCAGGTGTGCAAATTGAGTAGAACACGGTTTCGCTATCGCTTGTGATAGTAGGTTCTCGATGTCGTACCTTCTCTGTATTTGTTGACGGACGTACTTTGCTGTACAGAGACGGGCACGTATCTTCGATACAACAGGATAGAGGTCCGAGTCGAAGTTAGGTCCTCGGAGCGTACGCATCCCAAGGACACAGAATACATCTGCCACAACTTGATCGATCTGGTTTCGAACTTTTTGATACGGACACAGCCAAGTAGCTTGATGAATATTCTTGTATTACAGACAATTATATTTCGGGGCCTTATGAAGTCGATTAACCTCAGCCCATTTGGAGAGGTTTAGCGATAGAGGTTAAATTTTCCCACTGTTGTACCAAAGATGCCTTCTTTTTCACCCTGGCCTTAAAATTCCCACGCACAATTTTTACATTACGGGGGGGGCAGTTGTCATAAGCGTGCTCCAACCGGTAAAAAGAGGCAYCTTTTGTCTTGTCATACTTCTCTACCGTAGTGAACCAGGACTCGACGACTGAGTAATTCTTCCACCCTAAATCCTACTCCGAATTTTAGCTCTTTTATACGACCGCTGTTAGTAAATGTAACTCATCTCCATTCGTGTCCCGTCCATAGCACTTATTGGACGGCGGTGATTTCAGCCTTTGCTTTTACGAGGACATCAACCAGCTAGTCAGCGGTACTTTTCCAATTAAGGAACCGAACATTCAAGGTGCATCCATTACATCATGTTGTGGTCGTCATCAAAAGTTGGGTTTTTCATCCGAGGCTGTAGTTCCTTGTTCGTTTCCACGAAAGATGGATCTACATAATCACAACCTACTCGAACATTACTCCAAACAAAAACTTACTACTCGGGAGAGTTCCCAAAATAATTTGTAGATCACCCATTATCTACTTGGAACTAGATTATTTTTATTACATGTTTTAGGTGAAAAAAGGGGTATTCACACTAGCTATGTTAATTCGTTATTATGTGCATTCTGTTTCTGTAAAACTAACAGAATATCATTCTACCTTGTAACAAGTTACCAGTCTGAAAAGCTTGATAATTTTTTCGTTACTTAGGAACATTAAATCAGCTGTTTATTTTGCATTCGCTACAAAATTATTTCGGACAAGGTAWGTAATCTTCAAAACAGGTAATAACTGTTTACCGATAAGCGGAAGGGAAATAATAATAATAATTTGTAAATCCGTTTGGGCAGAATAAAACAAGAAGCCGGAAAACACGTAAATTAACTCCTTATATGTAAGTACCGTTATTCAATATAGCGGTGTAATGGTTTTGGCAACGGCCACGGCATTGCAGCCACTTTCAATATTTTCGGCAATAAACTCATTTCATTTCACTGATTACACTTGTAAAGAGRGAGGGGAGGTTGTGTGTGCGTAATATAAAAGTGAAAGGAAAATGGARAATATGAAATACATTATTGGCATACATTTTACACATACAAACAYATGTATTTAAAATTTGCTCAACATGTGTGTGACACAAAGCTTTTAAAAATGTTGATTTTTAATTTCGAATGGCAAATATTSCAAGTTTTTGGCGTGAATGGGAAATCAGCGAACTAACAAAAAGCACAAAGCAAGCCATTGAGCTCACTGCTTTTAGGTGCAAAAAGTTTGAAATAACAATAATAACAATAGAAATATATTAAGCGATTTTTTACTATTAATTTAACAGGATGTTTATTTTTTAAACAATTGAAAATGTTAAACAAATAAGAATTTTTAGTTGTGAAGCACTTAATAGCCAACTTTATGTTATTGTTGACATTTATAAACATTCATAACTCAAGCAGTAAAGTGAAAAACACACACATATAAAGCTGAGTCCAYATGGAAATGCCGCTGAGTTGATAGTCCGTATTTCGCTGCGGAATGTTGCGAAAAAGAATCAATTGCAATATTCGTATTGTAATATAAACAAATATGTGGAATGTGTGGTCATTTATCAAGCTGAAAGCGTGTACAGAAATATTTATATAAGACTTTATAAGCCGCATAAACCTCGCGAATATKGTAAACGTATTTACTACCGTGGGCAAAAAATAATGAAACTTTTTAATTTAAATTTCTCGTGAAAGCTYATTCATCAGAATATATTCTTTCCTAGTTTTCGATGACTAACAGTGACATCTGTACCAAACATTTAGTATAAGCTTTATAAGTTTAGTATAAGCTCGACTTTCTGAAGTACATAAAAGGGATTCGTCGATTTTTACGATGAGTAAAATTATTCAACAAAGAAGTTCTATCAAAATTTTGTATGCGGAATCAAATTTCTGGTGCCGAAACGTTTGGAATGTTAGAAGAAAACCTTGAGTGATAATAGTTTGTCGCGAACAAGTGTTTTTGATTGGTAGAAATTCAAAAAGGGTTGAGAGAACACATTGACWACGAACCACGTCCAGGACGGCCATCAAAATCAATTGATGATCAACACGTCAATAAAATAAGAGAATTAATGCTTAAGAATGAACGATTAACAGTCAGATAACTTCCTGTCATCGTTTGTATTGTATATCGAAAGGATCAGTGGAAACCATTTGAAAGATCATTTGGTCCTAAGAAAAGTTAAAGCGCGATTGGTTGCAAAATCACTCAATTCAAAAAAAAAAAAAACCTGCAGAAACATTGGTTTTCAACCGGCAGGAAGTCATGAAACGTATTATTTCTCGCAATGAGTCGTGAATCTATGCTTACAATCCGCAAAGAGACGATCAATCGGCGGAATATCGTGGCAAGGGTGAGCCAAAGCCGAAAAAACCAGGTCAAAGTAGGTCAAAACTCGGAAGCACTCCGTAGTCCTTCCGACCGGCCAAACTCTCAACAGTAAACACTATTTCAATAATATGTGTCGTTAGCGTTAAGCCCTTGTAAAAAGAACCCGGAATTATGGACCGACAGCTCTTGGTTTTTGCACCACGATAATGCACCATCGCATACTGTCTTGGTTCTTCGCGAGTTTTCGCCAAATTTTCTACGAATATCATGCCGCAACCACCGAATTCGCCAGATTTAGCTCCGAGTGACTTTCGGCTATTCTGCAAACTCAAACGAACGCTCCGGTCTAACCGTTTTGAGTAAATTGAAGACATTAAAAGCGCGCATTGAAGGCTATTCCGGAAATTGACTATTATAATATATAACTATTTCGAGAATTGTAAAAAAAAGTTGGTACAAGTGTATTAGGGCCAAGAGGTATTACTTTTGAGGGGACGACATAGATTTCAGAGAATAAATTGAGAAGTTTGTTAYTTTGAACAAAGCATTAAAATTTTTTGCCCATAGTATTATGTACGACCATATTCAGTATGTGTACTCACATATGTACATACAAATTTATGTTCTTTTTGCATACATATGTAAACGCATTTATTATTCTCTTTTTATTTTATATATATTTTTTTTATTCCGTTACTCACAGTTTACTTTTTACTACGCTCATACTTGTCATTGAGTAATTGATTTGATTGACATGTGGCAGCAGTTGTGGCACGTGATGGTCCACCTCACGGCTGCTTTATAAAAAAATTTTGAGGAAATAGACAAATTCAAATGAAATAGATAGCTTTTGGAAATATTTCAATGAAATGGTTTGCTATTCTAGTTTAGTGCTGCCATATATCTCTGTACATACATACGTACATAAGTGAAAATTAATTGTAAATATCGACATACGTATGTATTTGGCAGTATTTTCTAATAAACCCAATTTAAAAAATATTTTCTATTTTTACTAAAATTTTTATATATTTGTGCAACAAATATTTCCTCGGATAACAAGCCGTTAGAACGTTGAAAAAAAAATTAAATCGCAAACTCATCTGGAAATCCAAGTTTAACCGCTTTACGAATTCTTATTTGTAGATCGATTAGGAAGAAATTTGAATAGCGAACACAGAAGAGAGCATTATAGAAGTATCACTTTGTCAAAACCTCCCTTGACTTAAAGTATTTATATTCTTTTATATTTCAAGATAATGAAATCACGAAACACGCAACCAAAACTACGACTAAACGAGATCTATTATCGATAAACCTATCGATACTTTCATATACTTGTGTACAGTGATATTACTAGAAATCTTTAAGAATGTATATATGCACATGTAAGCTACTTTTCTTTTTGTTCAAATCGACACTGGGAGTTGTTCTGCATATGTTAACTAATAAGAGAACTCTTTTTGCTGGTGCCTAGGCTGATAGAAAACAATAACGTTGGGAATATTCAAGAAATACATATGTCTGCAACGGAATTTTARTCTAGAATAACGAGTAGTGACTGCGACTGCGAGGTGCTTGTGGCTGGCTGAAATTATAAGGATCAAAGGTCTTCATTAAAACATAAGGGTATATTTTACCGAAGACTAATTATTACCCAAACGGGCCAATGTTTCATTTGTCGAATTTGAACCCGTGATCGCCTTACCTAATCTGCAAATAAGGATATAGATATGTACATTAAGTCTAAAAATGTTCCATTATTTTGGCAACAAGTTGAATGTTTTATTTTGCAGCCAGAGCTACTGGCGAGTCACTATCGATGTGTATAGCCTGAAGTTGTACTGATGGCACACAGTTCGTATCCTGATAGCCATAGCTGACTATTTCTTGACGATTACTTTCTTAAGACGGTCCAATTACTCACAGCAGAGATCCAAATTTCGACTTTAGCTGTAGAAGAGCAGCTCATAATAATTATCTTCCAATACCACCACATAGTAAATGCTTTCCGATCATGAATCCTGGCTTGGTTATCGTTTGCGTTGRCTCATCCCCATTCACCACTTTTCATAATCAAAAACAATTCGCTTCAGAACTCGAAGAAGAGTTCCACACCATTGGAAAGACCAGGAGGAAAAGAACCTCCCTACACTTGGAATCTCCAATTGGCACCTAATAGCGAAAAATGAAAAGGACTGGCGCGCTGTTGTAAACTCAGCTATAACCGTGTAAGCGATGTATATGCCAATAAAGAAAAGGAAGACAAAGACCCTCGTAAAACACGATGGCTGCCTGAGTGATTATGCTGTAATTGTGCCTAAAGGTCATACCTACAAGATCAAATGGTTTTCAAAAGCGGTAAAGCAATCGAAATCAATCATMGCTTATTATATCCTATATTCAAAAGATACACATTTTGAGATGTAATAAGAGCTAACCTAAAAAACTCCGTAGCGTATAAATTTTAAAAAAGTTTAAAAAAGTTTAAACTGTAAATATAGCTTATTTAAAGCCATCGTATAAATGTTAATATGAGATTATGTCCAACTTCTGTTCGTACTAGTTTAAGGATCAGGTTTTCATCCTTTCAAAAGTGTCTACATTTTACTCAAAAATCGCTTATTTACAACCGCATTTGCGGTATTAAGAGAAAGTGCACACATCACGGTCAACACATTTCAATTTTAATTGCAATACTAAACGCAAAATAGCTGGCCACATGATGTATGCCAGCACTCTATGCGAACTCAACTATGCATGAAGGCGTCGCGAATCGCTTTTCCCAGGTATTCACATAACGTACGCCGGAAGGAACGTGTGTACGTATGTATGTATGTATGTTACAGCAATGCAAAGCTTGTGTAAGCCGTTTGCAACACACACACACATATATTTGTATGTGTGGCCTGGTGGCTAACGATGAATAGTCCGATAATAAGCTGGCTCGCCAACTCATGTAAGGGTCAATAGGAAAAATTTTGGACCAATATTAGCAAGATGGGCGATTCTAAGGATTGTAGAAACAGTTTACGTTTAAAAATATTTGCCAAAAAGTATCTAAATATTGGGATGATACTAAAAATATTGGGGACGATTAATTTCAGTGCCAGTATTTTGAAAGTTATATCTCTGTTTGTAGCTTTTACCTTGGTGCAGAGACCCAGCCTTCATTATTAGGCCACGTCCAGCAACAATACCGTGGAAAGTCGATTCGGCGCCATTCGCAGCAACTCGGACCAACGTATGGAACGACTGGGCGCATTTTACGTCAATATCTAAAATTGAAAGCGTAAAAAATACAGCTTGTACTAGAACTGAAGCCGCTCGACTTCCAAAGCGACATCACTTCGCTCTATGGCCTCTTGAAAAGTTCCAAGAAACTCCGACGTCAAATTGTGCTCTGCAACGAGGCTCATTTTTAGCTCAATGAGTTTGGAAACAAAGAAAACTATAGCATTTAAGACAAAGAGCAACCTGAAGAGATTCAAGAGCTCCCATTTCATTTAGAAAAAATAATGGTCTGGTGTGGTTTGTGAGCCGGTGGAATCATCGGTTCATAGTTCTTCAAAAATGATGCGACCGTTATCGTGCCGTGATAACCGATTATTTTATGCCTAAAATTGAAGCTCATGATCTCGACTACATTTGGTTCCAACAAGACAGCGTAACTTCCCACACATCGCATTAATCAATGAATTTATTAAGAGAACACTTTGGTGAGCAGCTAATTTTTTGTTTTGGGCCGGTCGATTGGCCACCCAGTCGAAATGCTGGAACGAGTCACCGAAATTGAACTCAACGGATGGACCACCTGTGACGTAGCCGCGTCTTAATTTAAAAAAAATAAATATCAAAGAATGTTCTTTCGAATGGTAATAAAAATTCCCCTTTAAATTTGAAGTTTCCGTGGTTTTTCTTTAAAAAAGTAGGGACCCTCAGATCATCCTTTATCTTTATTATCGCTCAAGCTCTTTCCAGTGAGCATCTTTAAGTTTGTGAATCAAAAAGAATCCCCGAAATGTTGTCTGATTATGAATGCGAAGGCAACTCTAATTAGTTTATTCTCGAAAAGAACTCTATTTCGTTATATCGTTCTTCAAACGTTCCAATAACACTATATGTGTAATAGTCTTTCAAGGTCCCTTCCTTTTTTTCTAAAAGCACCCCAACATATAGACGTCTAACTTGACTGTTTGGACCTCTTACGCATTCGATGAGGTCCATGGTTTGGAGAATTATTGAAATCAAGATTGACTTAAGCTTCCCTATACTATACGACGCCTCTAACAGTTTAAATGTTATAAAAACCATATGCWAATGTTCAGATTTCCTCAGMTTTCCTACAGGGTCTTCACTGACATTTGCATTTGCATGCATTGCACACAGCGAAATAAAGAAATACAAATAAAACGGGWCAAAATTGAAAAATCCTTCAACAGGCAACTGCAAACCTGTACCGTTATAGCGTTGCTATGTTGGTGCATACACAGTCATTTCTATTCAGCCATTCAACTAGTTGGTGGCGCTGCTTTATGGTCGTTTTGTTGCCCATTATTGCTTAGCCCGAGTAAATTTCATTGATGATCGCGGAGTAAATTGCATTTGCGGTCAGCAAACTCAACMCACACACACACAGACGCGCTGCATATACACAGCAGACAGCAGCGTTGCTCACCTCATTTTTAAGCATGGTTTTCTTTTTGAGGTCAAGCCACCAGCAGTCAGCGCTTGCAACTCACTCCGCCCGCTCATAATCTTACTTTCATTCGTTCCATTTCGTTGGATATGCGGCCATTTTCAATTTCAATACAACATTACGGTTTTTAGGTTTGGTCAAACTCGAATTTCATTTGCGCACAGCGGTGCACTTGGTCGATGTTTGCCTGTTTGCATGTGTATGTGCATAACTGTATTTATACTGTTAACCGTTTTTCACATTATTTCGCTCGTTGTTCAACGTGTATAAGTGTGTGTATTTGTGTAGGTATGTGTGTAGGGGTGTGAGTTTATTTTGCCGGGCTTGGGTATCGGTCCGTTAAGTGGTTAGTTGGCCGCACATTCGTTTAGTTTCAATTGCCATTATGGTGCTAATAGGAGTGGCAATGGCCAGAAGCAATACACTATGTATCTAGTATGATTCGAGCTTTCGCTCATTGCATGTTGTTGGTGCTGATTTCTGCTCGCAGGCAAGCCCCATGYCACACCCACTGATACTGGGTTACTTAAAGAGATTTTCATTTTGGTTTGTTTACTTTATTGCATCGCCATTTGTAGTTGTCTGCACTGGAAATAATTCATTTTACGTTCTTTGTWTCTTATTTTGTGTTTTGCTAACCGCTGAAGTAACTCCAAGCCTTCGCTGTGGAGACTTTGGATCATTTTTATACTTTTATTTCAAATATTTTTAGTTGTGGTTTCTTCAATGTTTTTTTCGTTTCAACATTTCGACATTTTTTCAAAATAAAGGTTGCCTCATTTTTTATTTTGCTTTGTAACCATGGCCTTTATAACTATCAAATAAGAATGTTAGCATTTTATATTTGAGAAATTTTTAATAAATTTGGTTATTTACAATTGAGACTATATTTTGAATACAATAATAAAATGTTTRTATTGCTAGTCGAAAAAGTATTTTCGTATTTCTAATCAAGCTTCAACKTATCCTCTTTATATTTATAGTGAATTCTAATGAACCAAATATGTCCAATTTTTCCGCTAGAGACGTTATTCATCAGTATAAAACTTTTCGATTACTCGGCGAAAAATTGCGACAAACTTCTCCTGGAGCCAATTTTACTCCATTAATGGAATTCTGCATTGACCGAAACAAATGGTAGTCCGATGGGGCAAGATTAGGGCTATATGGTGGAAGCATCAAAACTTCCCACCCAAGCTCAAGCGTTATCCTGATAGAAGACTATGCCCTTTCCGCTGATCAGTTCTGACCGTTTTTTTTTTTTCGTTTGCTTGCATCAATCTTATCAATTGTTGACAGTAAAATGTTCGACTAGACAGAAACAGGTTACAGGGGTGATTCCTTCCCAATCCCACCAAACACTCAGTATTACCTTTCGAGGCGTCAATCCTGGCTAAGCAACCATTTGTTGAGATTCACCACGCTGGCACCATAATCTTTTCCGCACATGTTGTCGATTTTTATCCACCTTTCATCTCCAGTTACCATTCGCTACAGAAATGGGTCGATTTCATTTCGTTTCAGCAAATAATCGCAGATGTTAATGCTGATACAGCACCGTCTCCGTAAGCTATAAATTGGCAAAAAGTGAGGTCTCTCATCGAGWGTGGTCCCCTGGGTCAACGACACCATAGTCAAGGCCATTATGTTCTATGTAGTCTTTATGTGGCGAAGAGCTCTACAAAAGGCCACACTTGTAAAAAAACTTGAATGCGTTATACCGGCGAGAAAGCTATGAGTAGGAAGAAGAYATTGGAGGAGAGGGTGAGAGGTTAGAGGTGAGCTTCTTGAGTTTCGACCCCGTAATGAACTAAATAGCAGTCACACATCACAGTGCACACGATTACTCATGCTCTGTCATAAATATTTTGTTGATATATATAGTATTAAATGGTGTTGATTTCAGGTAAGGTTTTAATTAAATCAACAATAGCAGTATGGCAATTCTAATTCGTACGTGTTTTTGTTGCCGTTGTGGTTCGCTGGCTTCAACTCATTCATTTCATTTCATTTTTGCACATTTCTTGGCTCTGCATTTKCTAAATTTTTGTTTTTCATTCAGCTGGGCAGCAGGGAGCTAAGTATCAAATTCTAATTTATTGCAACAATAAAACTTGTTTCAGCTGTTCTTTCAACTGCATTGCCAGCCAGTTCGGTTGCCGGCTGCAACGTTTTGATAAATAARTTTTGATAATTCACAAAATATTGTGGTAATGCAAGCATTTCTCTCTCGAGCGAGAGAAATTAATAAGCGCAACTGAAGCAAGAAAATCTCGGTGTGGAGTAATTGTCGGCAGTGATACACATACAGACGTAGACTTGAAGATGTTTACATATAAAGATTGACTTGATAAAAATAGCAAAATTTATTAATAAATTTAGATATGTTTTGATTCAAAGAAAGTACACATATTTTTGATATTATGCTTTTACATTATTTTTGTTTTTATTATTGCACTTTTTAATATTTATTTAAATTTGAATGCTCCAAATACACAACGGCAGTGTGGAGTTTCATTTAAATCTGGAAAATTTCTAGCTAAGCTCCAATTTGATGAAAATAAAATTATTATTAACTATATGGATGATGATGGTCTCAACATATTGCCAAAACTAAAGAATATAATTAATAATTACTAGAAATTCAAGATCATAACAGCTGAATTCCTTAAAACTAAAAATTAACAAATAAGAAAGKGTTAAGTTCGGRTGCAAGCGAACATTTTRTACTCCTGAAATTTGCAAGAATCAAAGCCAGGGAAATAATAAATAATATATAAGACGTCAACTAGAGGATCGGTATCTGAGCAATGTTATAKAACTCATACACTGACCGACATATTTGGCATAAGGTTTGTTAGAAAAACGAAATTCATTATATGTATGTAGTATATGCTAGTTGGGGTAATATCGACCAGATATTATCTAATAACTATTATCATGCCACATATTAAAAAATTTTCATTGAGCTTCATTAAGCTACAACACGTGCAAACACTAATAAGAGAGCMAAGTCAGCCGGATCTTCGGAAATCYTGATATTAGTTATACGAAGGCTAGGTCAAGTTTTGCCTATTTTAATCTATTTCAAGTAGAAGGATACACTGTTATGAGCACATAACGCTTTATAATTTTCATTGAGATATCTCACATATTGGCCGATATATTCAGTTAGTGTCACCTGGAAATTCGAAAATGATTATATTAGGTATATGGCTTCAACCTATTTTTGACACACACACAATTACTATTGTTAGGATAGGATTCTGTCTGAATTTCAATTTACCGATATTTTCGGCCAAAAGTGACCTATAGATACTGGGTTCTCTGGGTGTTCTTTAAAAGAATTATTAGTGTAAAATTTTATTCCGTTATAATAATCGCTTCTTGATATGTGCGCTGGTAAATGAAAGAATCAAATGGAATACAAAATTGTGGTATACTTCGCATTTTAATTTTCATACTGTGAGATAGAAATATAAGGAAAATGCCAAGTACCAATTTTTGCCAAAATCAGTTGATCGGGTCCCGAAATACATAATTTTAACAAAATGTAGGCGGTGCCACGGCAATCAGTTCTTATAATATTTGCGCTAAGTAAATTTGGCTTTTGTAGCTTTAGTAGTTTAGAAGATATATAAATTAGGCTTATTAGAGAACGGAGCCATGCCCACTTTTTCAACATTTCTTGCCTACAGGTGTCCCTCGATCCCCTGAGCTGAACACCCATCTACAAACTAATTTTTTTTTTAACTAAGGAAGATCATCATCAAGATATCTCAATTTTTACTCAAATTACAGTTTGCACGAACAGTCACCCGGATCTCGACTTTTCTCGTCATCCTGATTTTTTATATGTAATTTACCTTAAATCTCGATTAGTTTTAGGTGATATCTACAACCGTTAGATGAACAAAATTCTTTTACGCTGTAGCAATAAGTTGCAAGCATATAARGATTGTAGGTTTGTATGTCCATTTAATTGGTAGTTTAAGTACAAAACTAAGACAGTCATCCAAAAAACTTCGAGCAATGCGAAAAAATTAGTAATTATGTAACTCTATAACCTATAAGAATATGTGAAAGTAAAAAATTAAAATTTATAGCCAATTTTTCAGTAAAAAGGAATGCCCGTATTAAATGCATCAAGCTTCTAAGTGTTTGGATGGAAGATACTCAGACGTAAAAGATGTCCTATATTCTTGTCACAATTCAACCTAAAGGTCGAACTCACATGTTCTTCAAATACGATTAAACAGCTTTTTTGTCATTTCACTTTCAATCTCTTTGGAGATGGCGATAAATTTTTACATACATATATTTTCAAACTGTAAATTGTTAAGGAGAGGGCGCTAATTGCAGCTCGTCTGTATAAAAATTCAATGCCATGTCTTTTATAGAGTTACTTTTTCGATATTTTTCCATAAATTATCAAATATTTTTCAACCGTTAGAAAAGGACATAGTTAAAAACTTAAAWCTAGGATCGAGCGGATCCAATGCTTAGAGGTGCATTCCCTCACAGTCTAAAAATCAAGTCAAAGTGAGAGCAACCTTCTACGATTCAATATTTTCTCCAGTTTTGCAAAAAAGTAAAGCTATTTGTTTGAACTYACATTTGAGTAGTCACACCTTTGTGGCAGCATTGTGCTGAGCGKAGTAGTYGAAATGACAATTTATTATCATTTCCGATTGTGTTTAACCACACCGAATAAGCACCGGCAGCAATCGCTATGTTTATGCCAAACTGTGGCGAGTCAAACAACGTGCTTTTATGCGCAACCGCAAGCGTAGTTTACGTGCAACATTTGTATTGCTTATTGCTCTGTGGCATTTTGTAACCATGTCTGTGGCTGCCGCATGTTGCATGTTGCTTCTACAATACCGAGACGTGCACGACACATAAATACCACGCTTTTGAGTGGCTCTTGCACCCGCAGTGATTTGTAAACTTTTGTATGGAGAACTTCGAAGTTGTTGTTTTTGTTATAATGGTTGTTAATATCTGTACGAATAAAGGTAAGGTAAGGTAAGGTTTTAAAAAGCTTATACTTCATGAGTACTGTACAGTTGTTGTGAACAGAAGTTGGAACGTGTGGACCAATAAAGTGTAACAAGTAAGAAAAGGCTAAATTCGCATGTAACTGAGCATTTCGTGCTCTTGCCATTTACATGGACCAGAGCCGGAGATATAATCGCAATGAAAAACGAATTGTGCGAATGTATATGACATCGAAACTGCTCAATAGTCTACCAAATGATGTTCCAAAAATGAGCCGAAACCGAAAAATTCAAAATTCGCTGAAGGCACWGATAGCCATTCCAGCCGAGCCCTATAAAAGGTACACAAAGAACTGGTTTAAGCATTTTTGTGCTTATATTTGSCAGTCAGTACCTATTTCGAAGCTGATAATATAGATTTGTGTTTTTGTTTTTTTTTTTTGTCAGTCCGGGTCAAATTTGATGATATGCCAGTGTGATAATCGGAGAAATTCTAATCGGAGCGAATGATCGAATGATTTATTTTTATTTAATATTAATTTATCATAAACATTATATATTTCAAATAATATTATTGGAGTTATCTAACAATTCTTGCAACATACACAGCTCAYACAACCTTAGTAACTCTCTCTTTCTATCTCTCTCTAACACAATCAGCGCTGCATTTCCGCACACGTGCTGTATGTGCAGTCTCAAAGCGGCATGCAAGATTTCACAAGAATCCAACTAATTTCAAGAGACTCCACCAAAAGGCATGCCCCGCCACACTCGGCCCGCCGCTATACGCCTGCTCAATCAGTAAGCCAAGTCGCTGCATTACGCGACCCAACTCTTCCCCGCCACATTCCTTAAAACGCCAAATTTGCTCTTTGCTTGTGGCCAACTGTGCGCACTGTTCGAACTGTTGCACCGCYTCGGCACGCAACGCTTCACCCTCGGCGTGCATCCGCCCGGGCAGTTTGTGYACCAGCACATTATCGATTTTCAGYAGCGCTGCGCTGGTGAACTGCTGCACTTCGGTGGCAATGATGAGTGCCTCATCCGGTGSTGGCACCGCACTTGARCCCGCCGCAGCAGCGGAGCTCACGTACGTGTCGTTGGCAGCCGCTGCACTGGCASTTGCACACTTGCGTGGTTGGAAGGAGAGAAAAAAGTTAATTTCAAAAGAAATTGGAAAAGTTTTGTGAAAGCCAAAATTACAGCTAATATTACGCTCACCATTGACAGTAGCGCAATTGCAATGCCAGCAATGTTGCAAACAAACAACGATTTGTCACACATGGTCACTAAATCAATTTCGAGTTTCAAGAATTCAGCGCTGTGCACTTTTTGTGGTTAGCAGTTTTTTTTCCTGTGTTTCTCTCGGTGAAAGTTCCTGCCTTCCTCTGCGACAATTTCTTTGACAATGATGGTTTTCGCCCGCAAGTGGCTCGTGAAATAGAGAAACGCTGCAAAAGCTTCATCATGGTTAAACTTCAAGATGTTTTCACCGTGTTTATCTGCACATTATTGACATCATACACACACATATCCTCTATACATGTGTATGTATAAAACTGATAAGGCCGCTGCGCTGAGTCTGGCGATCTTAATTAGCATATTGTACTCACAAATATTTGTATTTACTCCCACGGTGTACCTACATATACTTATATATACAAATTTGCTTATCTGTTTATACAATTATATCAGCTTTGCTCCTTTGATCCCATAAATATGAGTAAATATTTTTATCACGCAATTTCTTGCGGCTCCAACAACAACATATTCGTATACATAATGTGGTTATTAACATTTTGCGCGATAACCCAGAGAATGTTTCGGTGAAACGGAAAATATGTCACTCTTTTAATAACACAGGGTAGGAAGGTAGAGTAGAATAGGTTTAGAAAGCCCATATTGATACCCCCGGAATTGAACTCCTCTCACACTATTGTCTCTTCTCCGAACTACCACGTGCTTCCGATAAAATTCATCAGTACAACGAAAAGGTGTACGAGTATGTATTTGTATAAACTCTGAAACGGCCTCAAAAACCTGTCGATCGACAGTTCCGGTTATTTTTTTATACAAAGCCTTTAATAGGCATAGAAAATATTTTATAGTTTCCTCTTCGCCCATACTGCTGAAATGTCTGAGAATAAAACAGTTATAACCCGTTAGCTCCCCTAATATATTTAGCATACTGGGTATTATATATAACCTGTCTGTCGACTAAATATCTGCAAGTAACAAGAGGTTCTCTCTGGCTAGCTCATCTGCTTTACAGTCAAGAATATCACTGGGTCTTAAAACCCTTTGCATGTTTATAGTGAAATAATAAGTTAGATCTCTTAGCGGAAGACATTCTTTCACTATCTTTGTCGAAATTCTACGAGATTTTAGTGATTTCAAAGCCGGGTAACACAATGAAAACATTTGAAAGCTTAATAGAAGCTGAGTAAAGCCCATATTTATCACTATGTGTACTTTATATTTTATAAATATTAACTAGGGACGCTTACGGTCTCGCATCGCGCAAGTTCGTCTGAATCACTCAGAGATCGTTTACCAGATATTAGGAGAGACATACGGTTTTAATAACGTGCACAATAAATACGTAAAAAACAGATCAGGTCATTTGATATTTCCAATATGAAAAGCGCAGAAATCATAACCTTATATATTTCATGAAAAATTTCCATWGTGTCATTTCTAGCGCCATAGCATTAATGAAACATAATAAATATACATAAATTTAGCCCAAAGTTTATCAGCTTCACGCTCACCGTACAATCGAAACACAAGCAAACGTCAGATTGCCAAGTCAAAATTACTGGTTGTATAGAATTCTACTATCGAACTAAAAAAGATGAATGATTAGCATTATGTGGACCGAATTGAATTCAGATAACCCAAGGGTCAGCTAGTCTATCATATAAAAGTCAGAATGGCTACATCTACTAAAAGATTAATGTCATTAGCATTATGCGGTACTAATTGTAGACCCTGTATCGAACATGAATAATTTACGTATGAGAACCAGATCTACATATATAAGGAAACATTAAGCTAAGTGACAAACATATAATCTTGTTGTGGCTATCAACAACTACAGCTTTATCTGTGAGGCGAGTACATTCTTAAATCCATTTAATAAACAATTAAGTACAGCATGAGTCATTGCTGGCTGTCAACTATCTTATGATGTGCTGCAGCTAAATTCTGAGTCAGCATTATTGCCAACATCACACTTCCCCAATAATTTACTAGCTTCGTAAAAGAAAACTGTTGATATCGATAGTTGCAATCTTCGTATTCACCGATGTCGAAAATTATTGGCAGACATTGCGGAAATTGCTTTTTTTGTTTGACGAGCTCAAAGGTTGTTAAACTCTGAGACATAAGCGCTAAATATAAATGAAGGTAGGTCAGAGTACAACCCTTTCAGCCTCAGTTTTTTTAACGCGTGTTCTCCATATGGCCACTKTCTCGTTATGGTGACTGTAAATTGTATATATGCTATTGCTACACTCTCTCTTAAGCTCTAAGTTCTTGTAGGGAAATGTAAAAAGTTATACAGTATTTCCAACATAAGTGACATTCCACGAAGGAAGGGACTTTGAGTTAAAAACATAAAATTTTGTACTTGTAGTTTACCCCCCCCCCCCCAAAATTCTACTCTGGGTCCGCCCCTGAGTTCGTATCATATTATATTTTGGCCATATTTGCTTTGCTATCTTGCCTTTGGTTGTAAATTCCCATCTGTTCTGACCCATTCGTTCAAAATGCTAAAAATTATCTCTCTCTTAAACGTTTCTAAGAAGCACGATATTAGTTTATTAATTCTTTGTATCTTCCCGTAGTTATTCAGTGAAGTACACAGGTCTTCTCAATGCCAAATATTCCGGAAGATCTTAGCTGAGTTTAGTAAACAGGTGAAGCGAGAGCGATACCAAAATCATCGAAGTGCACTACCAACCCGACTTTRCAGTCCATTTTTRACCAGACTTCTCCATTCACGTCTAGCGGTATTCTCAGCTGCAAGTCACTATTKWAATCCAACCTTTGAAGAATATAGTCTRATTYGTTTAGGTTAGTATCGTGCTGGCTCAGAATTTCGCTATCACCATAACTCTTTCWGTTCCAACCACCAATCTTCTTAATTCTTGTATGAAAACGTCTATGGGCAATTGGTGCAGGAGCATATTAAGCGAAGGACTTAAGGGCTCGGATAATGCTTGCACAGACTAGCGTCTGTATTCCGATAAATTTTTTGATATTATATTGTTTCTTTAAAGCTGGCCATCAAACCAGCGCTCCATAAGTTATACATCTGCATGACTTTATTTATTTTCAGAACCCAGTTCCTGCTGAGTATTCGATTAAATACATATTACATAAATTTAGAAGCTTTAACCCCTCCTATAAATTTTCTTATATCTATGTATACAAATAACTTAATTGCKTAACTAGTTGCCAACTTACAAAAAGTACAATAATTTAAACTAAAGTCAACAACAAAAAACCCACGCTACGCTGCGCCATAGAATAGCAGCTTGCCTTTGGCAAAACACTTCTAACGCCCACAAAAAAGTCGAGCATAGCAAAAATAACTCGAGCACCCAACCACACACACAAATGTGGCAAAAATWACAGCGAAATGATAAATTYATAGCGAGACAGAGCTGCAAACAAATTTAAATAATTTTAAAGTGACGAGATTGAATGAAAGTGTCAGAAAGAGTTATGACAGCTGGGAACTCGACATGTTTTGCCAACTGGCATAATTTATGCAGCAGTTTTGACAAGAAATTACAAGACTACGCGYATTTGTATGACTGTGCAGCGGGTGTGACAGCAGCGATTGGACGGAAGGGGCGGCGTGACGTGCGCAGAGCCGTCATGGTAGCAAAACGCACAGTTTTAATAACACAATTTTAGTGCGAATCTTTCTACGGAAATTATTTTTATACATTTTTATAGATATATTTACATACAAACAGGCATACATAATAGTAGATACATRTGTGTGTACATAGCCAGCAACATTGTCAGCAAAAATGAATTGTGATCGCAATAAGAAGACAATAAAATGAGTTGCAGAATGTGTAGCGTTATAAAGAGAGCATTTAATAATGCRGAGACTTGAGAGCGTAAGGGTTCCATTAACCCATCAGTAAACCATATTAGCTAACCAAATAGTAAACACTCAATATATATATATATAGATATTAGTTCATAAAATTACTCCGTTATTTCTGACTTCAAATATTTTAATCCTGGTAGGGCTGTTCGACAGTTTTTTTTTATATTTCAGCAAATGGAAAATGCAACCCTGCGATATTCAGCTATAATGTAATTAATGTTTGAAGCTATATGTGAAGAAGTCTCTATATAYTTTAATTGTAACTTTATATTTAGAAGAATACGAGGCCAGGAAGCAGAGGTATAATCTCTTACATTAAGTGAAACTCATGATGGTCGTATGAGCCGACATAAAAATCTCTAAAAMTGGGTTACATGTTCAGGAATTAACGTTATAATTAGGGTTAATGAAAGAGGTTGCCTGAAGTCCTCTGATATATGTAGGTAAACATGAAAACTGGATATATTGACCAACCTATATTCACATTGAAYTAGTTCTAACATTGTTAAGATGTTTCATTAGAATAGTTACCACARCTTAAGCTCAACAAATCTTACGCCACATCTTAACTTTGAACAGTGATATCTAAACCAAACATACAATATACGAAATATGCATATTATTACCACCGTTATCAATAACATGGACACGAATACTTAAGTGAAAATAATTAATGTGTTAAAATATCTTATAATTTGTGAGTATACACACCTGTAGAAGCACACATATATTATCAGAGTACAGATCGGAGGTTTTTTTCTGTTAGAAACCGAGAAGCAATAGCACGTTGATCAGTAATTTGGTCTCAAGCCCGAAAACATTATTCAATTAGTAGTTGAGTCGCGCTGTTGTGTCCAAGAAATTCAGAAATTTTTTGAAAAAAAATATCATAAACTCGGCCATTACGACGCCATTTCCCCCTCACACCCCTCGGAAAAAAGATGAGCCCGCGTGGGCAGGATAACTCCTTMAAGATTCATCTAAAGTGAAAAATAGGAAATTTAAATCGGAACTTAAAASTTTGATGAAGGAAAAAAAAGCTTAAAATTGTATTTTTGGCAGACATTTTTACAAAAAAAATAAAATAGAAG
>NW_017537601.1:1004804-1013081 GCF_001853355.1 Bactrocera latifrons | reverse complement strand
CGGTTCAGCAGTTCTCGGGAAGTCTTGCCAACCGACTTCAAAAACAAATTTTCGTAAAAAACGCATTTAAAGACGGCGCACTCAGCCTAGCTGGTCTTTAGCGCTCAAGTTCTCAAAACTGTATCTCCGAAACTATTACTCGGATCAACTTGAAAATTTACGACAATATTCTAGAGGTATTTTAGAATTTAATAAGATAGTAAATAATATGCTTTTTTGAAACCCGTAAACCCATGTAACCCTTTAAGTTTTAAACGCTTTTTTCAAATTGTCATCCACCCCGTAGCACGATTTTTTGGACAACGTACTGTTTTCATACCCGAAATGGTTACGAAGGTTGTAACACTCAGAATGAAAAGTCCGAGAAGCATTAAAGAATTGATTAGTTCCCGGCTGACTTAGTTAACCCTAACCTTCGAAGGGCGCGCTTTTAATCCGCGTGTGAGCCATTAGTTTGTAAATTGTAGCATTTTTAGTTAATGTAATAAAATGGTTAAAAGAAAATTTCGTGTGTTCATAAAATATTGCTTTTTGAAGAGAAAAATTACCGTTAAAGCAAAAGTATAGGTACTGCCCTAGGAAAATCAATCATAAAAAATTGGTATACTAAGTTTAAACGTGGTGAAATGAGCATCGAGTACGATGAAGGTAGTGAACGTCCAAAGAGGAAACATAAAAAAATCCACAAATAACTTTGTATGACCGTAAAGTAAAGTAGTTCGCGATAGCAAGCACTCTAAGGATATATGTACATATGTATACTTAATGAGTCATTCACGACTGTTTCGGTATGAGAAAGCTCTGCACAAAGTGAGTGCCGCGCGTACTCAATTTTAACCAAAAACAACGACGATTTTATGATTCGAGCAGTGTTTGGAGATGTTCAAGCGTAATTATACAAGTTATTCTATCGATATGTGGCAATGGATGAAACATGGCTCCGAAGTTGATCGTAGTGGACTGCACACAATAAACYMGCTCCAAAGCGTGGAAAAAAGCCAAGTCGGCTGGCAAGGTTATTGYGTCTGTRTAATTTTTATTGACTACCTTGAAAAAGGAAGGATAATATACATACATATGTAGGGTTATTGGACAGTTTGTAGGAAGAAATCGCTGTTTCACCAAGTCAGTGCAGCGTGTCACTAGTCAATGAAAGTGATGACAAAATTCGGTGAATTGGCCTTCCAATTGCTTTCGCATTCACCGTATTCTCCAAATCTGTCTCACAGAGACTGTTTCCTGTTCTCAAAARAACGGTCGCTGGGAAATAATTTGAAATTTACGGAGCCTATTTTGAAGCAAAGTCCCGTACTACAAAAATGGTATCGAAAAGTTGGYGAGTTGCTTTAATTAGTGTATCACCCTTAAATAAAAATAAAACTAATGTTGGATAAAAAAAACGAATTTTGCCAAAAAAATGTGTTTTGCTATAGTGGATCAGGGACTTTTCAATTGAGCTGTCATATATAGAGATGATCAGCATTACGAGCTGAGACAATTTAGTCATGTCTGTTTAGTTCMTCATTTTTTGAGWWATCGATCTGAAATTTTGAACTCGTTTTTTTTCCAAAGAAGTTACTTAATTGTCGGATCTTCGATATCGGACCATTGCATATAGCTGTCATACAAACTGGACGATCGAAATCGAGTGCGTGTAAGGAAACCTTTTTCATTTGAMGAGATATMTTCACAAACTTTATTGTATGAAAGAAATGTGACTCCTTCTTAATTACTCYCCAAAAAAGTGTCACAATGTTACCTTAACGCTTAAAACCTGTATAYTGAGTATACAAAAACTGCTTTACTGACATCAAATAGTCGAAGGCTCTTTACATTCCAAATAAACGTGTATGCTTAACATTGAATGCTAAAGGTCGCCTGATTTCAAACTCGCCATCAACCGAGCGTTCGTGACGCACTAAACCCAAACGTCTGTAATTGTGGCCGCTAAATGTGGAAATGAGGATTTCTAACCTTCTTCACATACAAATTTAAGCATTTGCATATAGTATGTGATTTGCATGCATGGTGTTGACAACGTGCTACTACGCMTGCCACTGTCGCTTGCTGGCGCTGATTTGGTGTTGTTGTCATTTCGTGTGGTTACATTTTTTCCATCCCATGCTTCGCTTTTATTTGTTTACACAGCTTAGTTGGCTGAGCTGTTGATGATTATCGCTTTTTTTGTTGTTGCTAATTTCTATTTCCTGCTGTCATTGCTGTTGTTGCTTGTTGTATTTTAGTCAGTTGTTTCCTTTTTGTTGGCAATTGTTTTTCTTTGTTGGAACGAAAACTTTTGAATTATTACACAGTTGAACACACGCATGCACAATTGCGGTATTACGTCTACTTATCTACACTCTGCTCAGGCAACTCGCTCGAKCGCTCGCTTGTAAAACAAGTGAAACTTTTAAAAATTCACACCAAAATGTTGGTGGAAAGTTTTAATCTTCGGGCGAATATTTCAATTAAGTGACAAAACTTTGCACTTGTCATTTGCCATTTGTTGTTGTTGTCGTAGTCGCCGCCGTTGTTGTTTTGCTCGCTACTGTTGCTGTAGCTGTGTCGCACTGCCATGTTCCGCCCGCTGCCGTCACYCAGCCTAGATGTATGCTACAAATAAACCTGCGTATTTTCCTTCTCTAATTTCGCCTCCGGCCAAAGTCTCGGTTCAACAACCGCTACTCTACTGGCTGAGCCGGCAACACCCATACTCATGTATGGTGGGTTCTGTTGCTGTTGTTGCTCCTGTGTTGACGTATGTTGCTCATACGCCTTGTCATCTCGTTACCACTTTTCAATTGTTGCTTTCAGTTTTCGCCGCTCCGCTCGCCCACGCTCTGGGATTGCATGCCATTTCAGGGTGTGACCACATTTAATTGGAAGTATTTTGCACTCGCACTTGATTATATTCAAATTGAAAGACTCGAACAAAAATACAACTAAATCAAGTAGAGTTTGTGAAGTTCGTAGGCSTTGAGCGCCCAAGTGAGTTTGGATCTGCTACAAGTTGCTCTGTGCAGMAGAGATATGCAAATAAACTTACGTTTKTGTATATTTTGCTAAGCTATTGCCTTGGCTAATGTTTTAGCGTTTCTGGTAGGGTGATTAGCTTTTTTCCTTTGGAATTTCAAAATAAAAAATAGCCAAATAAAAAATAAATTATTCCTCTTTCTCTGATAATTTTTGATGTCATCCAACAATTTGATACTTTTTGAGTGAGGCACATCTTTTCCCTTCAGAAAAGCRCCTACAGATTTGGTATTGCCTAGAAAGACTCGAACACTTTCAAAACATATACCTCAAGAGTTTTCTTTGAGGCGCATGTTGCTTGGATCCCCTCTGTCGTCTCGAAATGCCTTYTCTGGAAAGGAAGCAAAAAGAAGTCCGAGGGCCCCATCTGGGCTGTAAGGCGGCTGCGGAAGCTTTAGGATCCCAGCGTTTTTAGGTAGCTGTTCAAAATAGAGGCGCTGTGAGCTGGGCGTTATCATGGTGTAACTTTCAATCGACTGCGATGTCTTATTGGCCCCGATTAACACTTCGTTTGGGTTTCTTGGAACAAATTCAGGGTGGACGATGCCTTTGATGTCAAAAAAAGACAATAAGCTTCACTTTGAATTTCCTCATTCATCAGCGATCTCTTTCCGGCCCTCCAAACAGGCCTGCTGCCTGCGAAACACACCACTTCTTGCTAAATCATCATCTGGATTAGCGTGCTTGATCATATCAAACATCTYTGTCGCAGATTTACCGAGTTTCACACAGAATTTAATCGCAAACCCCTGCTCTAACGACCACTCACAGAAACACGTCGCGCGAAAATATTTGTCCTGATTCTCCAGGTGCTCGGAGACAACTGACCGGCCGCTCATTCGTTAGCTAAGAACACCCCTTACCGAATACAATCGGTCCACGCCCGCTCCGAAGTACAGTCGCGGCTAAAGAAAAACAATCCTATTATTTTTCAGACAAACCCTGTACAGCTTGTGCAAGAACTGAAACGGTTCGATCTTCCCAAGCGACAACGCTTTGCTCGGCTTATGAAAAATTCCAAGAAGGTCCGATGTTTTCGAACCAAATTTTGTTCAGCAATTGGGAACAATTGTGGCTCAATGTAAATAAAGCAAAATTGTCGCATTTTGGATGAAGAGCAACCTGAAGCGATTCAAGAACTGCCATGTCATGCAGAAAAAAAACGGTTTTGTGTGGTTTGTGGACCGGTGGAATCATCGCTCCATATTTCTTCAAAAATGATGCCGGTGCGAACGTAACCGTCAGTGGTGACCTGAAATTGAAGCTTGTAATCTCAGCGATATTTGGTTTCAACAAAGCGACGCCACTTCTCACACATCGCACCAATTAATGAATTTATTGAGAGAACACTTTGGTGAGACACGTTTTGGGCCGTTCATTATATGAAGGTAATTTCTAAGCATTTAAATTTTCACAAGAAGAGTATTTAATTGATAATACAAGTTGAGCTCATTAATTTGCGCTCATTTTTTACTTATAGGCAACTTTAAGCCACAAGAAAGTTCATAACAGTCACCAATGGGTTAATAAATGGTGAGAACCTTTATCAGTGTCATGAATTTCAAATTAAAAACAATTAAAATTTTTCACTTATTATTCAAATGACCCAAATTCTTTTCGCAGACATTAAATAAATTAAAATTTAATTGACGCTTCTTTAAGAAGCTTATGATAGCTTTTATACATACTTGAAAATAATTTTAAGAACTTTCACTTTCACTCAATGATTGGCGCTGCCTTCGCATTTCATTGATTTTTACAAYATTTGATTTATATTTGGCGTCTAATCAGGCGATCGTAAATCTCCGAGGCAAACAAATTAGTTTCCCCAAGTTGCAATTACCAATGCAGCATAAGCAATGGCAGCCAAATTACGGCAATTTAATGCGAATTTTCCGAACAAAATGATTGCATGCACGTGCAGGCACATAACGGCATACAAACATGTATAGGTATAATTCTAATACAATGGGTTTGTAAAGATGTGTGTGAGTGTGCGAGCACATTGCAACTAGGCGTCGACTGTTGCACTTTCGTTGRCGCAGCGGTCAAGCGTCATTGCACACACGAGTGCTGCTACTGGAACCCAGGGGTATACATTACAAGTGAAAATTTCGAATAATYTAAGAATATAATTTAAAATTTTCAGTTTACAATTTCAATCGCTAAAACAAAAGCTTCACTAAATTTTTTCGAAATTAATTCCGAATTGAGCTATTAGTTGGCCATTAGAGGTTTAAACGTTTAAACTCGGGATCTTTCTTATTAAATATTGCCCTGAAATAATTTACACCTGCAATACAATTCCAGTGGTGCCTTAGAGATTTAAATAAAAGTTCACTACATTTTTTTTATCGAATGTTGTCTTTTATATTTAGGAATATGGCAAGCCTAGTTTWGCAATCTGGCAACTCACTGCTTTATATGYAGTAAAGTTTGACATTTTTGACGTTATACATACTCAGAACGTTTTTAGTGYTGTTTACAGTAAYCTAAAATATTCATCTCGAATCTCGCGCGTTATTTTTCAACTTTCGATGTGGATTTACTAATCAAGAGTGCTTAGATGAACATAATTTAATTTATGGCGATGAAACGCCATTAAGGCYAAGTATTTATCGATGGACGGCCGAAGCACTTACAACCAAATAGTTGCCGCTTTTTTTTGGAAGAACTGAACATGCTACAAACATGCCACTGGAACTACACGGAACAGTAAATTATAAGCAGTACACAATCATTTGGTTGCCAGCTCTTTTTCAAGAAATCAGGAAATTAAACTGCCGAAGAGGGAATACTTTTCACCATGACAATGCGAACTTCTCTGACTCACCAACTGCATCAACTACACTTTTGAGCCTCAACACATTGGTTTAAGAGTYATCCACCGTATAGTTCTAACTTCGTACCGAATGACTTATTTTTCTTCCTAGTAAACACTCYATTTTGATTTTTATGAACATATAATCCATTTTTCAACAAAACATATCAGTAMAACCAAAAAATATGAACTCATTTTGGATTGAGTTGACAACTCATCTCTATACYTTCTGATCAAATTTGACCCGGACTGACAAAAAAACACATTTTCACTCTAATTAAATTTTCGAATGTTTGTTGAATTTAGGGTTCTCAGTTACGAAATAGAGAAAGACATCTTTTTGCCATTTTAACTTGACCTCGTTTTGTCAGGTCAGGTGTTTTCGTCTGAGTTTAAAATTGACCAACTTCATACCCGAAGCAAAACCCAAAATCCGTATAACCGACCAATAATAGATATTGAGATCTTCTGCTACCTTTCTGGTGCCAACTTAAGAATTTTCAGGCACTGTTTTCAAGCTTTTCCGAGGCAATCGTCATTAACGTCAATGGATGAGATAAGTTTTCAATGATACCAGCAAACCTTTCCAGTCGTATACAAATAACTCGAAAACATATACTAATTGTGATCAAGAGATCGAACTTCAGCCGAGTTTACAACAGCAGGTATTGTGTCGAATACTCTCAGAGTTGGGCTGAAGTTGGGCGTAGCCGCTGTCTCTTAATTCGCTAAACTATATCAATGCCGTCGTATGTCTCGAACAGCTTATCGTTTCATAGACTGCGGTATTCGCCGTTGGCAATACGCAAAGGACCATAAATCTTTCACAGAACATTCATCGTCAATGCCTCTGTACCAAATAGCAGGACGGGGATGATGAGTAACTTACAGAGTTTGGACTTTGGCCGTCGAGAGATGACTGCCAAACTTCACACGAACATAATTATAGATTAGGCTTTCTTACGCAGTTTATATAGCCCAGTCCGGGTCAAATTTGATACTGACTGTATACTAACAAAAAATAAGAATAAATCAAACCAACCAAAYTCGATGCTGGGTTCATCGAATTTTCCGCATGTGCGAACATACCCAGCTCTCCACCATCTTGGCGCTGCSTGTAAGAAAGCGGCAAGACCGACGGGCAGCAATGCTGCAAGGCACAAAATGTCCGCAGTTCGAAAGCAATTGGTCGAAATGTCTTATTAATGATGGCCAACAGACCGGCAACTACTACTAACAAATACATACATAAATAATGGCACACACACACACAAACACAATCATGCAACAATATATGTGTTGCATGCAACCTCATCAGTGAGTCAAACACACACACACACACACAATCATGCAACAATATATGTGTTGCATGCAACCTCATCAGTGAGTCAATTGTATTTGGCCGCAAATGGCTAAAGTTTGCCGTTAGGCTTAGTATCCTACTACACTACAATAACAATAACGACTGGAAGCAATCACATGCAAACTGCACCTGCAGCTCAATGAAGTTGCGCCACATGGCCTTACACCGAAATCAGTTATTCACATTTCTCATGGGATTGCACACACACACACAAACACAAACACAAACAAAGGAAGCTCACTTGGCTTATGTGGCTGGCAGGCAGTGATTTGTATGTTTAAAATCCAAGTGAAAGCGTGCGCAGCGCTAAGTGTGTTGCAGCACAGCGTTGCATTTTGGCACCTCAAATGAGTGTGCGGCTGCTTAAAATGCTCTCAAGTAACTTTATCGAAAGAATAGGTTTCTAATGTCTGCTGCAGTCGCATTACTGCAGAAGACGGTGGCTGCTGGCTGGCAGCAGTCAAACTGACGGCATGTGGCAAGTAGCAGTTTCGGCAAAGTTCAAGGGTAATGCAATAATTATGATATTTCACGATTTTTTATGGCCTGCTGCTTGCAGCTAATGCCAAAGCCATAATCGTWCYTTCCTGAAACACGGCGGCGGGTGGCTGCTGCGTGTTCGCCAGGTTGCAAGCGTAGTTTCTCGCAGTTGATCTAACTTTGATGCCAGCGCCAACTGCGGCAACTGCGCCAAATGTTGCTGGTGTTATTGTTTCCTTGCAATTTTCTATTTTTTTGCAATTCTCACGGTTTTTTCGCAAATCTTCTTTACTTCTTTATTGAGCCCATTGTTGTGGCGGCTCACAGCGAAAGCGGAGTTGCAGAATATCCAACACAAAATCGAGATTTATTATGACTGTGCGCTTGAAGTGAGAGTGCTGTTATTTCCACGAATGGAATTTTTTCTAAGTTCTGTTATTGTGGTTCTTTCGCGAAAATCGCATTTGTAGAAGGCTTTGAACTTTCTCTTGTAAAGTTTTGCTGAAGACTTAATTTGAGAGAATAAACGGATAATAGACATCGTTCAAAGCAGTCGCTGTTAGGAAATTTCATACAGCAT
>NW_017537601.1:985468-1004684 GCF_001853355.1 Bactrocera latifrons | reverse complement strand
ACGTTTTTCTCGAAACTGTGTTTTTCAAGTCAGTTTGCGAGATTTCTCGAGAACTACTCAACCGATCTTCACGAAACTTTGTTACAATCATCGTAACTAACTTAATACCTGCTTAATGTATAAAATTTTTGTTTTTATATTTCGATAAGTTAATCCATTGAAAAGACATAATGAAATTTTAATCGATATCGTAAATAGTTTTTGAATCACAGGCTTATAAAGTCTACTGATTGCACGCAGACAAATGATGATGATTATTCTGCTTCAATGGAGCTTTTTTCACGGTCCAAAAGTATGTCGAAAGAGTGTGAACGAGAGGCAAATGCATTTTTCCGAAAAGTAAGAAATGGCATGGTGCCATATCAGGTGAATACGGAGAGTGGTTAATGCTTTAAATGTGATTATTGGTCAAATAGTCGTCCTTCAAATGCAAATTTTTGGTCGTCAGTCAATTTGTGCCTAACGAGACTCCTTTCGTTAGCCAAAATGTTCGGCCGAAATGCGATAAATCGATGTTTTGGATAGTTTCGATGGATTCCGGAGATCACTGATTTTGATTGGCCTACATGTTGATCATCATTTCTGTCCTCACGACCACTTTGACAACGTTGAAACCACTCGTGCACTCTGCTACGGGATAATTAATCATCAAAATAAACTTATTTCATCAAATGAAACGTTTCGGTCAAAGTTTTAGCAATTTTAAAACAAAATTTAATGTTGGCTCTTTGTTCGAAGCTCATTTTCGCACCGATAACACAAACATACTAACACTTAAAACGCAATAACTGCACTTATAATCAATGAAATGTCATGAAATTCTCACTGGACAAATGATAAAGATAGCAGATTCTAACTCACTAGTCGACATAAAGGACATATAGATGGCACCACTAGGGGGCGCTAGATTCAAAAAGTCCTATTTACTTTGGACGCACATTGTATGTCAAATGCCACATCATTATTGAACAAAGAAGTTCCATTAAATTTTATATGCGGTATCTCATCAAATGTTCAGAATGTTAGAAAAGACCTTTAAAAGACCTTTTTCGTGATTTCGTAATTGTTTTTGATTAGTACAAATTATTCAAAGGGGATCGAGAAGTCGTAGACGACGAACCACATCCGCTACGGCCATCAACGTCTAGAAAAAAAAAGAAACTGGTTCTTCAGAATCGACGATTAACAGTCAGAGATCTTACTGGCAACGCTGGAATACCATTTTGGAAGATCATTTGGACCTAAGGAATGCGAAGAAACGATTGGTTACAAAATCACTCAACTTTTTCGTAAAACAGCTTTGCCTTAACGTCTTCGAAACAATGCTCTCCGACTATCAGGAGGTCATGAAACGTACCATTACTGGTGATGAGTCTTGGATCTATGCTTACGACTCAGAAACAGATGATCAGTCGCCGCATATCCTGGCAAAGGTGAGCCGAAACCGAAAAAACCACATCAAAGCAGATGAAAAATCTAGGTTATGTTGACAGTTTTCTTAGATCATCATATCGGCCAAACTCTCAACGCTCCCATTTGAGTRAATCGGAAAGCGCATTGAAGGCTTTTCGAGAAATTGACATTAACCACTTAAAAAACGTTGTTACAAGTGTATAACGATCAAGGAGGATTACTTTGAAGGCATATATTTTGAAGAATAAAATATGAATTTTAAAATTATGAACAAAGTCTTACCAATTTTTTCTCATAGTAGTATGGTATTGGGTTCCTTAACTAAATTTGTGCCAATTTCTAAGCATGTGTTTGACTGCTACTGTTCTTGTGCGTTTTTTCTTTTCATTCATGTGGAGCATAAACAACAACATAATTTTTTCTTTTCCCTCAAATATCTCAAACTTTGTGCCCGAAGAAATGCTTTGTGGAGTGGGTTACACGATTTAAAAGTTTCGATTATGACTTGGCGKAAAACAAATCTGAAGATGAGAACGCCAAGAGGCCAGACGTTGTAGAATAGAATCCACAAATTACCAGAAAAATGGGAAAATTTAATAGCTTCTGAAAGACTATACTTTGAATAATGCTACTGTACATTGTTATCTTATCACGAATATACTTGTAGTTATAGAACAAATATGATTTGCTTTTCAATATAATTAGTACGAAGGAATTTGCAGCAAAATATTTTAAATATATTTTATACTCTGARCATGGTGAAATAAGTTTGTCGCAATGTTTGTAATAACCAGAAGSAAATTTAAATGATCAGCTTGATGTGCTRAGTTGATCACGCCACGTCCATCTGTGTGTGCGAACTAGTGCTCCATTTCGTGAGCCATTACCTCTAAAATTTAGGACACTTTCTCTTCTTCCCAGGAAGCTGCTGATTCGCCACAACCGCCAATAGCGGGACCTTACAGCATATAACTGCCATACTAACTGTGCGAAAGAATCAAGTTCTTATATAGATTTACAGTTGATGAAATATCTTCACGAAATCTRGCATGAATTGTTATTCGAGGCAAAGAACTACCATATCTGAACAAATTTTTCAGATCGGACCACTGTAGCATATAGCTGCTATCAMAATAAAGTTCTTGGTGCAACTGAGGTTAACGTTTTTGCTTGCTGTTTACTTATTATGACTTCGGAATTAACTTTCTTTTACATTGTACAATGTATTTCCAGTAATTTATGTAAGCATTTGCAATAACAATACATAAGGGCCACGTGTGTATGTGTGCAGGCATTTTTCAAATAATTTTGCTAATTTTGGAATTTACAATCTCTTTGTTTTACAAGCCAACGTGAAAAGGCCTTGAGCATTTTGTAATCTGCAGCAAGCTTTGAAATTCATTAGATTAGAATGAATTCGGAAAAATATTTCCATTTAGTAAATGCATTTGTGCTGGAGGTACAGMATAATTGGATCATCCACACTTAAGCTGCTAAGATGGTTTTCAATTTGCTCGCATCGTTTAGGAAATGTGGGTTATGAAATTCAAAGTCGGAAGCAAAAGCAGAAAAAATCCAAAATATTTTTTTGCATGTATCACAACATACATATGTAAGTATGTATGTATAGTATGTTTGTATATATAAATCCGTCTAGTTTTTCTAAAGCCACTTCCTTCCTGTTATTTCTTGTTGTTATTGTGCAGCTATTAATAGCCGAACATTTGTAAGCGAAATAGTCATCAATAAAAACGCTTTAATAAATTGTCACCGCCGGGCATTTTTGTTGTTGCACGTGTTTTTTGCATACAACACTTTATTAAATTCTAATCTAAATGAAAGCCAACTCAAATCCCAACCATAAATATCCCTCCAGCGCATACACACGCACACACCATGTTCCACACGGAAATATGGCACATGCCGTTATTAAGAGGAACTACAAAATGTCAATCGCTTTTCAAATAATACTACAACAACAGGCGTGTTGTTGTAAATATTGTTATTGTTGTTGTAACACAATTTTGTGTCTAGAACTGAAAAAGTTCGAAATTTCGAAGCATATGGTAGATGTCTGTCGCGTCCAATTCAAAATTTGCATGCCAAAAGGTGAAGGAAACTGGRGCGAGGCGAATATGACAACAAAAACAAGCAAAAGTAATAATAGAAATGGACGATGCTATTGTTTTACAGATTTTTAAAATTGTTTTGTAAATTTGTTTACTGTTTTTTTATACCCTCAACAATGTATAACGTTGTTTTCAAGAGGGACGCTACAAATGTAGGCCGATAGGGACAGCAAACGCCGTCATATTTTTCCCCGGTCTTTTGTTATTTCTCTTTAGTAAGGTTTGCCATTTCATCATGAAAGGATATACAATCCAACGTAACGAGTCGAAATTATTAAAAYTTACTAYCGAAATTCGAAGTCAGTGACATTCACTTTTAGAGCGCTAAGTCCAGGGGTAGATTCACGGGTAAAGGGATCCGCTCCTGGTTACGTCAACCAATTTATGGTTGTCATAATCGTTCTGTGAGATCAACAATTGAGCATYTGAAGGAAAAACTAGAATCCACAGGCACAGTACAAAATATGCCCGTGCCAGTTTGTATGCAAAACAGTGAGACAAAKAAGAGCCCGTAKTGTCGTGAATATTGCTTCAGCATCAATTAAGGAAGACCAAACTAGACCCTCACACGTCGTTCTCAAGCTTTGGACAACTATGTGACGTAGGTGTGGTGAATTTTGCACAAAGAAGTTGGAACACATTTTTATAAGATCATATTGAAGTCGCTTGACCACCAGAATCATCRTACATTCGTGAATTGAGCTGAGCAAACACTTGAAAATTATCCGTATTTTCATCGCAAAGACATCTTCAGTGATTAGGCTCATATCTGGCTGAATGGCTTCGTCAATAAGCAAAATACGCGTTATTCGTTAGGCAGCAAACCACACGTACTCCATTGCATCCCGAAAAAATTACGGTTTGGTACRGTTTATGAGCCGGCGGCGTCATTACTGGGAATGGGAATCGTTAACGCTCAATGATAAYYYAATATTTTTGGCCCGAATTGAATGATATAGACTTGGACAATATGTGGTTCCAACAGAACMGCGCCACAAGCCACACAACGAATGTCAAAATCGATTTACCGACAATCAAGTTTGATGAACGTGTTATCTCATGAAATGGCCCAGTCAATTGGCCGCCTTGGACGTGCGATTTGACGCCGTTAGACTATTTTCTGTGGAGCTACATWAAGYCTATGATCTATGCYAACAAAYCAGCGACCATTGATGAACCTCGTACGAATATCGAACATGAAATTGCARCAGTATCGGCYGATTTTTRTTGSAAAACCKTCGAAAATTGGGTTCATCGTTTGAAATTCTGCAAGCTTGCCCCTGGTGGTCATGCAAAAGAAATCGAATGTACTTTTGATGGGACTAAAGAATCCCAAACCATTAAAAAAAACTTTTGTAGTGTGTCTTTTGAAAGACATATCAAAAAAAAAACATCAATCATCAGCTGRGCGAACTGAATCGATTCAGCCATATTCGTCGGTCTGTCCGTCGGCATCTATATACATACGTGAACTAACCCTTCAGTCTTTGAGATATCGCTCTGAAAGTTTGTACACGTCCTTTTCTTCTCAAGAAGCTACTCATTTGTCGAAAACGCTGATATCGGACCACTATAGCTTAGAGCTGCCATACAAAATGAGTGATCTGATTCAAGTCCTTGTATGGAAAAATTTTTTATTTGATGAGATATCTTCTCGAAATTTRGCATGGATTATTATTCAAGATAGCGGCGTAATCTCCGAAGAAATTGTTCAGATCGGGTGACTATAGTATATGGCTGCCAWACAAACCAAACGCTCACAAACAAGATATAAATTTTTTTATTTATATCATAAAAACGCACCTATGAAGGGTATTTTAGCTACGGTTCAGCCAAAAGCTTTAAAGCTTTTTTTGGTTTTTTTTTTCTTGCTTTTATGAAAATTCCATTAGAATAAAGAGGAAAGAGTGAAAACTGCAGGAAATGTCAATAGCAAAAACAACGACAGCACTGAAACAAGCTGAGGAATCTTTTCACGTAGGTGTAAGTATGTACGTATGCATATTCCGCACACTAATAATAATATATGTATGCATATATATGTACGTATATATGTGACTGCAAAAGAGAATCGCAAAAATACACCGTCCAACTGAACCCAGCCAAAAGGCACAGCAGATGTTGCCACAAATTTCTACTGCCTCAGTGCTTCAGTGCTAGATAACACTTACAACAACAAAAATAAATACTAATCAAGTACTTTACCTTCAGTAGTCAGCAGGTAACGGCTTTCCCTAAGAAGTGTTAGCAAAAAAGTTGCAAAAAAAAAAAGTATTTATAAAAGCAAAAGGCAAAAACAAAATAAAAATACAGAAAGCAAGTCGAGCAAATGCAACAACTGATAAGGAAACTGTTTAGTTTTTAATTTTGCCAAGAAAATATGCGACAACAAATGCGCTATACAACAACAACAACAAGGCTCTGCTGTGCATTTACCTGTAAAAACAATCAACATGTTGGAGCTTAGAATGAAAGAAAAAACACTTTGCGTATGTAAATACAGTTTACACGCACTTAATAAAAATGCGAATTCGCAAATATACGCATACTTATGTAATTTTTCTCTCTTATATAATGCAAGCAATACAATGGAACCCTTTTTGAGAAAAAAATATCCCCGTATAACGAACACGTGTAAACTGACGTTGAGCGAAACCGAAAGCTCCGTCAGCATCGGAAAGGACCTCCCCGAGCCGTTCGATACCAAACGAGGTTTCAGACAAGTTGAGCGCCTATCGTRTGACTTCTTCAATCTATTGATGAGAASGTACAATCTATAAGAGTGTACAGCTGCCAGCGTACTCCGATGATATTAATGCCGAAGGCAAAACGAAATATCTTCTGTCATCAAAAAAAAAAAACAGTCGTCGCACTCGCGACTAGGCACCTACGTCACTGTTGACAGTCATAACTTTGAAGTTGTAGATAATTTCGTCTATCTTGGAACCGGCATCAACACCACCAACAATGTTCGGACGGAGTAGGCAACTAAGAAGTAAAGTCCTCTCTCAACGAACAAAACCCAAACTCTATAAGTCACTCATCATCTCCGTCCTGCTGTATCAGGTTCATGGATGATGCCAACAGCTGATGAGTCGACGAGTCGAAAACACTTCAGCTCTGCCGTGAAGCAGAGRAAGAGGAGCACCTCCACTAAGTTGGAGGGACAAGGTGAAGCAGGACCTGGATATACAATAATCAGTGAAGGTCGTGAAGTCATATAACTTGTCTCATGTGAGTCGTCTTTAACTTGCGAAAAAAGAAAGTGTGCTGGAAGATCATCCTGTTGGGGGTGGCATTTAAGTAGATGTCTTAGGTATGATGCTTGTCAATTCTGGAGTCATATCAAAAGATCAGAAAAAAAGATTCAAAGAAAACTTCGAAGAAAGAACGCAAAAGATATGCTTAAGAATGTAGCTGAGCCTCACGATCATCAAACGCGTAATTACTTATGATGAGACGTAGGTTTATGAATATGACGTCAAAACTGTCCGACAATCTGGCGAACGGCGCTCTAAAAATGAAAACCGAAAGAACCAAAATTCGCTGAAGCCAGCATAAGCCATTTCAGCCGAGGCTTATGACAAGTATGTGGAAAATTAGACTAGACGTTAGTATGGTTGTATTGGAGACTATTTTTAAGATGGTAGAAAAGACTTTTATTAATGAAAAGAAAATGGAAAATCATTAGTCATCAACTGCAATAATTTCTACGAGAATAAAGAACTAATTAAATATACTTTTTAGATCATGTATATGTATGTATGTATGTATATATTTATATCTAAAAGTTGTACTTGTAGTGCAAATAATAATAGATGTGTAAATCAAAGCTTGGAATTAAAGATAACACAGTCAACTGAACGCATTTATGCCCACATACGTAGTACATACCAGCATTATACGAAACTTTAATTAATAAAACTGCAGCCGTTTAACCGACATTTACATACATATACACATATGTACATACACATGTATAACACCGCCAACACGCAACAACATGTGTCATACAAATGTCAAATAATGCGGATAAGCAAGTAAACAGTTTAAAGGAAAAATCTACGCATGGTCGAGGTAAGTTTCCAGCCAAACTGGGATATAAAAGCCATGCTAATCGCTTGCGACAACAATTTAAAACGAATAGTGAAACGAAAAGGTTGCAGAGTTAAAACGGAACACCTATATTTCAATCATTGGTCGGTTTTTGAATTCCAGCAAAAACTTAGGATGAAATTTTTAGTAATTCTAGCATCAGTTTGTGCCTTTGTAGCGGTAAAGGTAAGTTTTTCTAAATGCGATCACTATTTTAATACATGCATGCATTTGTGTTCATAACCTCAAACGGAAGCACTTGCATTTCCATTTAAGAACATAATTCAACCATAAACTTTTGTACATAACCTCAAAAACGTGCTCTCAAATATTTTTTATAAACGTTTAAGTATGCAATATCATTATAAACACAAACTCACCTTTCAGGCACAACTCGGTTTGGGCTTAGGCATTGAGCGAGCTGGCCCACCGCCGCCGGAGTTTTTCCAAAATGTCATTCTCAATGCAGAAGCAMAGAAAGTTCTCGCAACTCCCAGTTTACCCGCTGATTTACAACAACGTGTACGGGACACGCTGAGCAATTCTGAAACCGGATTCAATAATTGCAGTACCCTGACCACATTGCCCTGGTTTCAAATGCGCTGCGTGGCTTTACAACTATCGAAGTCCAAAGCTGAATTGAAGGCCATAGATGATGAAGCAAAAGCAAGGGCGCAGGCAGCTGCAACARCGGAAGCAAGCGCACCAGCTGCCGCAGATGCAATAAGCATTTAAATTTGATACAAATCACTATAACGTTAATGTTTTATGGTAATATTCCAATTTGAAGAATTTTGCTCTAAAATATTTTGGGACATTGCAACTGATTCACACGAATTTTACAAATAAACTAAATTGTCAATACATGGTGTTTGTTATGAAATAAAAAATATTTTGAAATATTTCCTTCCGCTTGCAATTGAATTTGTACGATAACTAGCATTACACCCTGTGTTTGAGACTGCCTTATCTCAGTTGAACTATACACTGCATTACCAGCAGAAATGAGCTTTTCTACGAATGTCATAATTAGCCCCAAAACTGCCAACTGTCAAAWTGTCAGGGTCGAATCGCCCCCCACTGTTGGTGAATGTTGGCGCAGTGCTAAACATTTTACCAGTCATTTCTTCTCCTATCTCCAACATACACCGAAAGCTCCGCTACGAAGTATACAAATTCTTTGGATGTGAAATATCGATTTGCAGCGCGAGAAAAGTCCATTAGCCCAAAAAACACACAAAAAATTGAATAACGTAGATGAAAATCGGAGTATCTAACAAAAAAAACAACTTCCAAGTGCAAATCAAGAGTCCACAAAGTMGCTGAATCGTTTTGGAAAACCAGTAAAACGCGTAATTAATAGCTCTAGTGAAAATCGCAGTGTGTGACTTGACGACTGAGTGAAAAAGCGAAAGTAGCAGGGATGGCGTTCGCAGGATTAAAGAAACAAATTAACAAGGCGAATCAGTATGTGACGGAAAAAATGGGTGGGGCGGAGGGCACAAAGCTGGATATGGACTTCATGGAAATGGAGCGTAAGACGGACGTCACCGTTGAACTGGTCGAGGAGCTGCAGCTGAAAACGAAGGAATTCCTTCAACCAAATCCAACGGCACGTGCTAAAATGGCAGCCGTCAAGGGTATATCGAAACTATCCGGTCAGGCCAAGTCCAATACATACCCTCAGCCAGAAGGTCTACTCGCCGATTGTATGCTAATGTATGGCAAAAAGTTGGGTGAGGATAATAGTGTATTCGCGCAAGCGCTCGTCGAGTTCGGTGAAGCGCTRAAACAAATGGCTGATGTAAAATACTCACTGGATGACAATATTAAGCAAAATGTCTTAGAACCATTGCATCACCTACAAACTAAAGAATTGAAAGAGGTAATGCATCATCGTAAGAAGTTGCAGGGAAGACGCCTCGATTTTGACTGCAAGCGTCGCCGGCAAGCCAAAGACGAGGAGATTCGTGGCGCCGAGGAGAAATTTGCCGAATCGCTGCATTTAGCGCAAATGGGCATGTTTAACTTGCTCGAAAACGACACAGAACAYGTGTCACAATTGGTAACGTTCGCTGAGGCGCTTTACGAATTCCACTCGCAGTGCGCTGAAATACTGCGCGGCTTGCAGGAGACACTTCATGAAAAGCGAGAAGAGGCTGAATCCCGACCAAAAGCTGAATTTGTGCCCAAAACATTGTTAGATCTGAATCTCGATGGCACCGGCACTAACGATACGGAYAGTGTGAGCACACCGGCACATCGGGCATCAGCGGCATCACCGCTACCCTCGCCCTTGCGCTCACCAGCCAAATCGCTGGTGCCGGGAGCTACGACACCACAACGCCAACAGCAACCATGCTGTCAGGCATTGTACGATTTCGAGCCAGAGAATCCGGGCGAATTGGGCTTCAAAGAAAATGATACCATTACATTGTTGAGCCGTGTGGACGACAATTGGTATGAAGGCTCTTTAAATGGACGCACCGGCTACTTCCCACAGTCATATGTGCAAGTTGTGGTTCCACTGCCCRATGGCAATTAAGGGGAGCACGCTTAGCTGCTACATTTGATGAGAGCAAAGCACTTCATCACTCCATAAGCAACTAGTTGACAAACAATAATTAATTATTTAATATTAAATTTAACGGTTAATTAAATATAAAGCTACTTAAAARCATAGAAGCATCAAAGAAAAATCGCAAACAAATTGAGATGTGTATTTATTATAATTATTAAACTCAATGGAAATTATAAAATTTATAAACAAATTTCAAAGATCAATTCATAAATACTTCAATTACAATTCAATTTGAAATCTTGGAACTTTTAAAATGATATTTGTAACTTATATGAAACAAAAATAACAAAAACAAAAACCGAAAATTGATTGTGCTATTATGAGTATTTATGTAATTCCTAACTTATTGCCTACCTATTATCAGCCTGTTATCATAAAAAGGAATATCATCCAAAATTGTTGTCATTTTTAAGTCATTGCATACCCTAACCTAGACTTACCTACACACATACACATAAAAGTAAACTTGTTCCCTATTCTCCATTTCTTGCTCTTAACTTTAACCTACATTGTGTGTGTTGTTTTGTTATTTATATTTATATATATGTATTTATTAAACATAATACAATAATATTATATACGTGTATATTTATTATAACTCTTACATTAATCGTATATATGTTTTCGAGGCGAAGTAAAACAGACATAAACAAGAATAGAAAACAAAAACGATAAACAAATAAAAAAATAAAACGAGAGCGAAAGCTCTCCAATTCCTAAATACCTTAAATATACCTTATACATTTATTGAAAAGACCCTAAATTAACTAAATAAAYATAAAGTTTGAACACGAAACCATCTGAATTGTATTGTATTGAAAATGGTGTAGCACTGAAGCTAAAAACAAGTGTCATAATTTAAACCACTGAATAAAATATAMATTTAAATTAAAAACAAAGAATACAGTGGTCTAGAAAATAAAACGGATAGGTTTTATAATTAGCTGTGTTAAAGTAATAATTTTAGTTTGTTAAAGTTTATCATGTAACTATGTAAGCTATTAAGGAATGACGAAAATATGTATAAATAGCAAAGATTTGTGTTTATATGTAAGTACAGCAAAGTGTGTGCTGATACAATGAGAAAAAGCGTTAAAGCTATCAGCGCTGGATGTGCGGTTTCAAAAAGTTGTGAAAAGTTTTTTCTTTTTTTAGAGCTAACTTCAAATGAATTTTAAACCATTAAGTGTTTGTAAAATGATACGTATATACATACGTGCATGTAATAATTTGAAATATTTCATGAAAGTTTGCTGCCTTTTATAAAGAGCTACTTAGAGAAAAATGTTAAACAATTGAAAAATAAAATGCATTGTAATCGAACCACTTGCTTTTTGGGTTGATTACACTAATTTTCAAAGGAAGTTCGGTTGCAAATATATATTTCTTATTATTATTTGAATATGTTTTTTGTATAACTTGCTAGTTTTTAAATAACATTTTATTAGCTAAACTGTTTGCTGTAATTAATTTGTATGCAAACTATTGCTTTAATGCTGCATAATGCTCATATTTTTTGTTGTCTAACATTCCATGCTATCTTAAGTACATATTTAAATATTTTTCACATCTTTATTATTATTTTTTTTTCTAAGCACAAAGCCAAAACTTGTCCGTTATTATTTTTGTGGCACTGTCACTCGAACGGATTACCATCCGATTAATGTACTGATAATAATCAAGTAGCTACTGTTTGGTAGCGTTACCGATAGCGTTTATGAGGATTTTTGAACAAATATATTATGAAAGAAGAAAGTCGAAGGTGGTTTAGTAGTCTCATGTTGGAATATAAAACGCAAAACAAAACAAAAAACTAAAAATAAAACAAAAACTAAAAACAAAACAATTCAAAAACATTGGTTTAATAATTGTATACATGCGTACGTACATAAAATATATAGAATAAAAGGCTAAACATAACGAAAAACAATAATGTATTGAAAATATATACATACTTACATACATATATGCAACTTGATGCAATTACGATGAATTATAACAATAATAATTGTAATAGAAATTTACAAGTGTAATAATGTAACAATTACCTACCCCTATACATACATACATACTATATACACATAATTAACGTTAATATGAAATATGAAAATTAACTATAAAGCTACCGCAAATGAAGATATAGAGATGAAGACGGCGCGTATAAGGTTTATGATATTGCTGATATTAAGATATAATATTATGTATTAATTACGTTATGCAAACAAACAAACAAGAAAACTTACAAAAATTATTGAAGCAAAGCGCTACAAATATGAAGGCAAAAACCGGATAACAAAAACCAAAAAAGAAATTAATAAAATTTAATTTTTAATGTGTCTTTCGTTCCAACGCAAGTATTCTTTCTTCCACGATTTTTTCATTTTCGTTTTCTTTGCATTTTATATGCTTACTGAATTAGCTGCTATATCATCTGGTTTATTATTTCCTCCCACCATCCACCGCCGACATCCTATAATGGCTACTTATCTACATACACCTGCTAGGTGAATGCCAACACCCCCGCCAATTGTCACAGCTACGAGTCATTAGCCGCCCTCCGGCGGCACTGAGAGACGCCAACACTTTTGTACGATCCTTTCCTAATTTTCTTCTGTTTCATTTACACGCTATTAATTTTACCGAATTCTTTCAATCCCCCGCGCTGTGGTTAAAACCAAATAAATATAATTAAATTGGGGGCGGTAAATGGCTATCTCTATGACAACAATGTCAATGCCAAGCGGCGGCCAATTCATACTCACTTGTGCATATTGAAGAGCATATAACACAGCATCAGCTCTATTATCAATAGCTTCCATGCTCCCCGCTACTGCGCATCCTTGAATGCGCACAGCCACAAACAATCCATAATATATTTATAGATGTTTATGCTTGTATGTACATACATACATATGTACATGGTAGTCTAGTATTGGCATTTTTGCCTCATTGGAATTTTCGGAATTAAACCCAAATGAAATCAAGGTTAATAAGTATGATGGCGCCAAAGTGATTGTGACCCCGAAGGAGTAACCTGTGTTCAAGCTCAATAATTATGTTGTAGTGTGAGTACAGGAATGGTGAGTTGGCGCCAAAGAGGCTCACAAAGGTTTCCCGACTGTGAAAATGTTACTTCATTTTTGATAATACACATTCATATATATAAATACATATATGTTTGTATACGCGTATGCACTTGCCGTGATGTGCGGATGTGTGTTAGGATATTACGAAGAAGTTAGGATAAATCATTTATTTGAATTGTCCATACTTGTAGATTCCTTTTAAGGAGCTCAAATAATCAAAGCTTATGATTTTATTTCTATAAAAGTTAACTGTTATCAATTTCGTGCTTGTTATTGTTGTCACAATTTTGTTATCATTTTTAAGTACTGTATTAAAAACTTCGTTCCTCATTTACAGTAAATAAAACTTAATTTCTTTGGAAGCAATACAAAAATTGAGATTTTTTATGGTCATTCGATAAATTACCAATTGATTTTTTCATAAATCCAATTTTTACATAAAAATAAATTTGTTTTAAATCTTTCTTCCTTTATCAAACAGCTTAGCACCTCATCTGGCAGCATTTTAAGAAATGCAATGTGGCAACATTGACGATTGTCAAAAGCTTCCAGTTGGTTTCCAATTAGAAACGTCATTGTCGTATGTCAAAAAGCCGATGACGTTCTTCTGAGCTTATTCATATATCTTCCAATTATCACTGATATTCACATTTGATTCAGATTTTTTGGTGGTAGTGTCTAGTCGAGTTTGTGCAGATTCGTGGACGGAGCGAACAGATAAATTAAATGTAATTAACTAATTGTATATTAAAATCCAATTTAAAATTTAAACTTTTATAAGTTACTGTTACTTCGCAATAGACTGGTCGTTTGGGATTTGGTCATTCAGACAGTTAGTGTATTGGTAGTGTGTCAAATTGAAGTTTGTGGAAGGGGCGTAGTGAAAATTGTTGCTTCTCGGTGAGAAATATCGGGGCGGAATACCTGCCTACGGTTAACAAACGCCAGCAAGTCCCAGCACATACACTTACAAGTGGCAGTGGTGCAAGTGGAAAGAAAATTGTGACGGAATTTTTCCAAAAATAAATTTGTATACGTGTGTGTGATTCATAGCCAAGTATTGTAGGACGAATTCACGAAATTTCATTTAAAATAACAAGCGAAGTTGGAAAACCAAATAGAAATCCAAGCAATATTAAATTAGTGTGTTTCCATTTTTGTTTTCTTATAAATTATTACAGCCCTTTCTGTGAAGTGAAATCTTGCCGTGTGAAGTTCCCGCTATATAAACGTTCGCTATATTGTTGTGTAAAATTGTAACAAAATGTTTAGTTTTCTGAAGCGCGAGAAAAATAATCAGGAAGTGGTAGAGAATGTTGTTGGCGAGCTAAAGAAAATCTACCGCAGCAAGCTGTTGCCTTTAGAGGAGCACTACCAGTTCCATGATTTTCATTCACCCAAGCTTGAAGACCCAGACTTTGATGCCAAGCCAATGATATTGTTGGTGGGTCAATACTCAACTGGTAAAACCACGTTTATACGTTACCTGCTGGAACGCGACTTCCCCGGCATTCGTATTGGCCCTGAGCCCACAACAGATCGTTTCATTGCCGTAATGCATGATGAGAAGGAGGGTGTTATACCTGGAAATGCACTTGTTGTCGATCCGAAAAAGCAATTCCGTCCACTAAGCAAATACGGCAATGCCTTTTTAAATCGTTTCCAATGCTCCACTCTCAACTCACCCGTCTTGCAAGCGATTTCCATTGTTGATACACCTGGTATTTTGTCAGGCGAAAAACAACGTATCGATCGTGGTTACGATTTTACCGGCGTCTTAGAATGGTTTGCAGAACGTGTGGATCGAATTATACTACTCTTCGACGCTCATAAACTCGATATCTCAGATGAGTTTAGACGTTCCATTGAAGCGCTTAAGGGCCATGACGATAAAATCCGTATTATACTCAACAAGGCTGACATGATTGACCACCAACAATTAATGCGGGTATACGGTGCGCTTATGTGGTCTTTGGGCAAAGTGCTGCAAACACCCGAAGTAGCGCGTGTCTATATCGGTTCTTTCTGGGATCAACCACTACGTTTCGATGCCAATCGTCGCCTATTCGAAGATGAAGAACAAGATCTGTTCCGCGATTTGCAATCACTGCCACGCAATGCAGCGCTGCGCAAACTTAACGATTTGATTAAGCGGGCTCGCTTGGCGAAGGTACATGCCTTCATAATTTCGGAATTACGCAAAGATATGCCATCAGTGTTCGGTAAAGATAGTAAAAAGAAGGATCTTATTAAGAATCTGGGTCAAATCTATGATCGCATTCAACGTGAACACTCCATTTCACCGGGTGATTTCCCAGACATCAAGAAAATGCAGGAGGTGCTGCAGCATCAAGACTTTAGCAAATTCCATTCTCTAAAACCACATTTACTGGATGTTGTTGATAATATGTTAGCCAAGGACATCGCGCGACTAATGGAAATGATACCGCAAGAAGAAATGACGCTCGTGTCAGAACCAGTGGTCAAGGGTGAGTTGTAGTTAGCATGTCATTTATGTCGAACTTCAAAATTTTTGTGTAGTGTCATTGCTTGTCGGTGTGGGCGCATGCATGTCTGTGCTTTTGCTAGTGAAATTTAACCCTTACTAATTCAATTTTCATAATCATATTCTTATATTCATATTTGTTTTGTTTGAATACYCAATTTAATATCTTAAATTTCTTATGTATTTTTTTATATGCTGATGTATGCGATTCACCTTACTTGTAACTAATCAGAACTCAAAGGTAAATGACACTACAAAAATTAATATTTTGAACAAATACTTTAAGTGTATCACAGTCACAGAATAAGAAGTTTTTATATAAAGTATGTTTTCTTATTTATAATATTTGTATGAGAGCTTTACAAAAAATACTTGTTAGCGTATTCCGGCGTTGATCTCATGTCCAGTTAGAACTCAAAACTCTAAAAAATGTCAAGAGAAGTTTGTAAATACATTTCATTTGCTGACATTTAGAATTATTTATTACATGCAAGTATACATATATTTGTGTTAGAAATTTGCACGTGATCTCCCTCCAATACTATTACTCAAAAACCGTTGGAACCTCAATTTCTTCACAACGCTTTTGCAATACCCAAGCAAACACGTCTAAAACAGTTGACCCAGTTAAGAGAAGAAATAAAAACTAGAAGACAARGTATTTAACAGCAACAAAAACGACAGAGGAAGTCATTGTTGGTTACTCATCGTGATTTACCATGTCGGCAAAACAAGTTTTCGCCGGCAAAGCAAAGAATTGCCATAGATAAAATTGAAAAGTAGCAAAATAGGCGGTAGCCAAGTACGACACACATGCGCACAAAAGCTGACAATAACAGAAAAAATGAAACAAAATCGAGTTGAGTTTAAAAAATGTTGCTTGCGCTTAAAGTATCTGCAAAAATTCAACGAATCATGACTTCAGAAGTGTAAATAAATTGAAATTTCAAAGAAAACTGAAAAGCCTTCATAGTCATATGATGGGCTGGCTCTCACCGCCATGGTGCACTTCGTTGTGTGAAAAATATTTTTTATGTGGATGGCTGTGCAAATGTAGTTGGTTGCACAAATGTTTAATGATTTGGCACCCATTAAATTAACTATTCGCACTAAATACTTTTACAGTAGTAAGTAGATTCTCAAAGAAATTTGTTGTAAACTGCTGTCAGTTGACCATTTTGCTGAAAATTTGACAGTTGGTAGTAGTGTTTAGTTGTTTTTAGTGCAAGGCGTAAAACTAACCTCAAAAATGTTTTACATAAATATTTGAATTGTGTTGCTAAATCAGAAGCATGTATTTATTACTTGAACTTAAAATTTCTCTATTTCTGTATAACTCGCCTGCGTTTTATGGCGCCAAATTCGCCACTTAGATAAGCGGTTTGCCGCTGCTACTGCTGCTAATTAATAAACAAATATGCATAGAGMAGGCTGTGATATGTGTATGTATGTATGTAAAAACGCCTGGCTTTTCAAGTTATTATGCAATACACTTTGCTAACATCAGCTCGCATCGTTTTCGCGCACACCAACTGATAAGCGTACTCTCTAACTTACATATGTCAGGTATATTAATCTATGCGAAGAAATAAAAAATATGTGGTAGTTATARATTAAGTAAAACGGTTTCTCTCACGGTTTTAATTTAAAAAGTCTGCTATTAATTTTTGTAGCGAAAGCTATTTTTATTTACACACTGTGGGATATTTTTTATAAGCGTTCGAGTAGCCCTTTAAACTGAGTAATTACTGGGAACGCTTTTATTTTTTAGTTTTTTATTATTTTGTTTTTTTATTGCAATTTTTTTTACCTATTTAAACAAAAAACCTCAATTTTTCATGAGTTCTCAAACAACTGTAAAATTTTATTAATTATTTTGTGCATAAAAGATTTTTATCGCAAGCAGAATTATGATCACAAATCATCACTGATAAGTTCAGAATCTCATCAAATTTTTTTGCAGTTGCTAAGTATTTTTACTTTTATAGAATGTTTGCTCTGGAGCTGTAAGTAGATCACCGTGACGCATCGGAATAATTTACTCACACTAGTACTTATATACGTACTTGCACAATTCGATATACATATGTATGCATATATTTTTTCAAATAAATTTACGCTTCATATTATACCGAAAACAGTCGAAGCAGCGCTTTTAGCCCGGTTGCATTATGTGCTCTACACATCCGCTAACCAAATTAATTACCGTCATACGGCTAAGGGGTTTTGTTCTTGTTTTCTCTTATGAAAAAATAAACCTGTTGACCAATTTATACATATGTATGTACATTCATATATGCAATTCACATGACAGTGTTAGCAATGCACGGCTCAGCATTGACTCACGCCATTCGTTTTTTATGACAGAAAAAATAGAATAAAATTAAAAAAATATACACTTGAAAACGTTTCTAATGGCTGGTCGCAAACGTAATGTAGATTTCCCTACATACATTCAACTGAGATTACTGAATGTGAATTTGACTATGTATGTACATATGTACATACATATCCACATATCCACATATGTATGTATGTGAAAGTACATTACCTAATTTTAAATATTTGTTGAATTAGTCGTTGCTTTGACCGGAACAACAGTCTAACACATTTAGATTTAGATAAGCTGTGTCATGGAAGTATTTCCAGCAAATAATCAGCTGAGCCATTCCAAAACGGATTGTCATTGTTGTAACAAATGTAAATAATGCATATTTTTTATTAATCATAAATACTGATGGGGGCACAATAGCATATACATACATACATACATATGTAGTTGCCATACAAACTGAACGATCGGAATGAAGTTCCTAYAAAAAATATTTTGAATTTAAAAGGAGTATTATAGCTTCGGTTTTTTTTTGTTTTTAAATGATATAATGCAGTCAAATACTTATTTGGAATTTGTAGCAACTTAGTTTCTTTAAATCAATTTTTACTTTAAATCAATGTTTTCACAGCTCAGAAAAAGTTGGTCTACTTCAGTTCATCTTCAATATTTTTTTTTTATCGATCCAGACAAAAAAAAACTCAATTTCTTTCCAGCCCAAAACTCTCACGATACACTACAGCAAATGTGACTTTGCATTATTTACAAATTTTTGTTGTTACCACCAATAACGTCACAAATCCAGTTACATTAACAGCGAACTTGTTTGCCTGCACCTTACAACTGCCTCGTAAAGTTCAAGGTCTCCAACAAAAGCTATGTAATACATTATTTAGTCAATTCAATTACACAGCTGCTAGATTTCTGAGTCACGCAGCGTAAATATTTGTATTTGTATGTTATTCGATTTGTATTTTACTTTAATTACTCTCTTGAAATTTAGTGTAGTATGTTGAGCGCAGATTTTTATAATTAAATGCTGGAAATTCAGAAAAAAAATTAATATTAATATAA
>NW_017537601.1:980687-984358 GCF_001853355.1 Bactrocera latifrons | reverse complement strand
CTAAATACAATAAATACATACATACACATTTCTAACTTTTAATTCAAGTTTCATAGGAAATACATCATTATWTATGCGGAAAAAATATGAATTTCAAATACTTTTCCAATTAAATAACCTGCAACTGTTTGTTATGAACTGCAAATGTTCATTATTTGCAGAAATTGTTTAATTTCCATATGTAGTTTTATTAGCATCCAGACTTTATAACCTCACAAAATAAATATTGTTTGCTTTTGTATTATTTCTGGAGTAAAGTTTATATTTATTTGCACATTTTTTGTGCACGTCGAAAGATMGTTACAAGCTAATTGATTTTGATCCCAATGTATCGGCGTGTGCATTGGAGGCAGACATATGCACAATTGTATGTATATATTCACAATTTATTGCATATGTATGTATGTATGTACATAGACTCATTGATCTCTGTTGTATTATTTYTAATTATACATTTGTTAATAATATGCATGCACACCGCACATACAAGTGCATATTTACATTAGATTCCCATGTAAAATATAGAATTTTCCGCCACAGATTAGTTTACCAGATAAGTATATTATATGTAGATATACATGTACATATGTATGTATGTTATACTATATTTCACTGTGTCAATGAACTCGCCCTGCATTTTACAGCGTGAATGTAAACAATACAATTTTAATTTTAATTTGATGTAAAGTTTCACGGGACTGTCGATGCTGTGGATAACTCAATTCAATGTAGACTACAGACTGAGAAAATATATATGTACATACATAGTTGAATTGAACTTTAATGTTTTGAGACCAGTCTCAAATATATGAGTTTTATCCTGAAATGTCCTTTAAAATTTCTAAAAGTTTAGATTATGGCGGCGTGAGTAAGCTTTGCACTAATGTCAAGGCTTTGTCTAACGTGAAGGACTGCGCAGCACTTACTATTATCAATAAGGATAAGTTCAGAGTGTCCATTGGCTCAGAAAGAATAAATATGCAATGCTAAAGCACCTCTACTGGACGGGGTAAGCTACTTAATCAAGGTCCTCAACCTGTCGCTGATCACSCATCAAATATTTGATGTATGGAAAGTCGGAAGAGTGATGCCACGAATGAAACCTATCGTTCTATCGACCGATAACTCTCATTTCCCCAGTAATGAAGACTTTTCAGGCTTTGCTACTACCGACATGGCTCCCGTAAAGTGTATAGCGCCACCACATCACATGGCGTCATATCCAGATAGTTCATGGCTTCAACCAACCTATGAGAGGACGATCCTCATAGTGTTGGACTTGTCAAAAGCCTTTGACGCTGTCAATCACACAACGCTACTTGAGGGCGTTGAACAATCCACGCTCGCTCCTGGGCGGAAAAGGTGGTCTATGAATTACCTGAGCAGTCGGCAATAAGTCGTACTATTTCAAAGTAACAATTCCAAAATGAGAAGAGGTTAACAGGGRGTTTTGCAGGGTGGTGTCCTCTCCTCGTTACTGTTCCACATTTCGAAACTCGCTCAAATACGAGAGTAAATTTCTATCTCCTCGTACTATGACGTTTGCACAATTTTGAAAAGGAATTGATGACATGTGCTCAATGGTAAATAGCTAACTTTCCGGCCTTTTCCACTTCTCCTCTGCAATGAGCCTTATGCTCTCCCCCATTAAGTCCACAACGACCATATGCACAAATTGGGCGAAAGAGTACAGACTAGAGTCTTAATATTGCAGTTGATGGCTTTAAAATTTCGCTGTAAATAATCCTAAGATTTTAAGTGTTACACTAGTTGGTCTGTGCTCTTTCGCCCCTCATAAGACCGCGATAACTGCAAGTGCAGAGCCGCAACCAAATGTGGAAAACACAAAGTAACGTTGCCGGCAACATAACCTTCATCGACTCGTTCTCAGTGAAGGGCGTACTTGGAGTAAAATCATCACCCATTGCAGATGTCGTGCTCGAGTTGCCGCGAGAATCTAGAGTGACCCTTGCGCGTCTTTACTCTGGATACTGTTGCAGGTTAAACTCCTACTTATCCAGAAACGACGTGGCATAACCCTAACCACCCTTTTTGCATGCCCAGCTAACTCTACACATCTAACACCTCTTTCCCTATGTTTCGAACCCGGTGAAAYAACACGCTTCCTGGATCTACCGTCCATAAGAGGTGTTGCGATCTTCTGCTATCTCTCTCATACGCAACACGACGATTTTCAAGCTTTCAGTTTCGAACCAGTCCGGTTCAAATGTATTAAGCAAAACCTGCTTCCGCATATCAGGAAACCCATATAAACAATTTTGTTTTTTAATTTGTTATTTTATCACTTCACWATTTCCTCATTGTAGATGTTTTAGTAGGCAATCGATTGACAGTTTATTTGCAGTTCTCTGAGAGAAATCCGTAACGTCAGTTATGCGCGAAACTGCAGTCGTCTATTCTATATTATTTCAAAATTTTTTGGTAAGGTTTCAAAAGATTAGATAAGTATTCTGAACAAACAAGTCAGTGGTGACTAAAACAATAATTTTGCTGTTGGTGACTTTCGCATTTTCRTGACACGTTTAATATAAATACATCATTTAGATATTTGATAACTTCACATTTCACTTCAAGGAAAATTATTACGAGCTTCAACTTGCATATTATACATACATAGTATATATAATTTGTCTACTTCACTCGTGTGACACTGCTTTTGTTTATAATTTGTATGCTTTGACGTTTCTTRCTGTCAAATTTTTTACTTTTATGACGTATACGAAATGTTTGCTGAAAATTTGACAAGTCAGAGAGCGGGCAGATTATAAGTGCAACAAAAATATTATCGTTAATTAAATTCGTTGGTTCGAGTAAACTGGATTTTTTATGAAATTAATATTTAAAGAAATTATTTAAATTCTGTTGAAATCAKTATTAGAACAGTTCTGCTGAAAACAAGGGTTAATATACTGAGATCAAGTTTTTATCATTTGAACTTTTGATACAAGTATTGTTATTCGATATTGTCATTCAATCGATGAACGATTTCAACTTGCTGCTGGTGTCATTGTCTCTTTGTACTTTGCAAATTTATAGCATTTTTTAAAAAACATCTTCCAAAAAACGATTAAGAATGCATTAACTTTCCGCATAATTAAATTACTAATTTTAATATTCCGCTGACCTTCTTGCAGCATTTCTCCGATTAATTGCAAAATCGCTTTCTTCCCGTTTAATCTACTGATTGTGTCTAGCATTTTAGCTTGAACACCGCTTGACTGTCTTCGCGACAGCTAACATCCGTTCATACGTCCATCCGTCCGTCCGTTTAATTGAAATATTCTTCTCTTGACATTGTGAACACAATGCGACAAAATGCCATATGTGTCCGCGTGCCTAATCTAGGCTAAATGCTCGAATAACCACTCATGGATATACACAACCACACATACATACATACACACACCTATTTGCTATCACAATGCTACGTGTCATTATKKCGTCATGCTCATATCGCAAATACCCTCAAAAAGCACAACAACAATAACACCGTGAAAATGTATGCAAATTATTTGCGCTTACAATCACAGTAACAGTAGCCGAACAGTTGTTGTTGTTGTTGTTGTTATTGTTGTGTGTTTTAGCAGGTTTAAGTAAACGCAATAAAATCGCTGCCGGTGCTTCAGCGTCTGAGCATGTTTGCGACACCG